>NC_080734.1:3545891-3593391 GCF_019097595.1 Hemibagrus wyckioides | reverse complement strand
CTTTAAACAATGAGATTTGTTTCTGGGCCAGAAAACAGCCTCAAGCACCATCCATTTCTTCTTATTTTGTACAGTGGGTGGGTTCGATAATAACGAGATAATAAGAGAGAGAAAAATGCACAAAAAGAACAGAAAGAATTAATAAGAAAAAAGACAGAAGGGGAAAGAAAGAAAACAAGGAAGAAAAAAGAAAGAAAGGAAGTAACAATGGAAAAAACATAAAATGTAAAAATAGAATAAATAAATAAGGAAAAGATTAAGCATTTAAAAATATATTATTTCTCCATTTAAAAAAAGAAAGAAAGGAAGAAAGTTTCCCTTTACAAGTAACAAGTAAAATTAAAAAAAGTGAAAACGAAAACCTAGGTGAAAGAAAACAAATAATTCAGAAAGAAGAAAAGATATCAAATAAAGAAAAAAGACACAAAAAGGAAAAAAAGAATTAGTAAGAAAGAAAGACAGCAGGAAAAAGGAAAAATAAAAATGAGAAGAAAACAAGTAAAAGAAAGTAAGCAAATAAGCAAAATAAAGAAACAAATGAAAAAAAAAACTTTACACACTGCCGCTTTAATATTTCTTTAGAATCTCTTGAGCTTGAACTTTAAATGGAAGGATTATTTAAATGTGTTGCATTATTTCTTTCGAAAGTTCATGGTTCAGAGCCACACTCTGGTCATGGCTCTCACTCTGTTTAGCTACGATTTTTACTAGCGTAAAAACAGCTAGCGTTTAGATGAAATGACTGATGATGTGGCCACGAGGACGCTGTATAGCGCTCTGAGAACGTGTGAATCTTCACCATTCAGGGCGCCTGGGCCTCGCCGTCGCCTCGCGGTTTTCCAACCGCTCTGGTCGCGGTAAGGGTTTCCAGACGGATCTTTTCCCTCACTCCCTGCGCGCGGGTTGGGAACGCCGCCCGGACCGCGGCTCTCCAAACACCCATCCCTCGTTCCCTCACACCTCCTCTCTCAGCCTTGTTTACGGCAGCCATCTTGTGGGAAACGGAGCCTTCATGAGTCACTGGAAATATCCACCTTAACTCCGGCTCTGTCTGACGCTCCGGTCATGTGCTCCGGCGTCTCCGTAATGTGGTTTTGGGATGGAAATGTATCTGAGGAGGTCGCAGTGAGGAACAGGAGCACTAGGGAGCGCTGTAGAGCCGTGTTTGAGCTCGGTTATGACGTCATAGAGATCGTTGAAACAGTCGTGTGTGTGTTGTGTGTTTCTGCAGGATCTGGTCTTCACTTCTCTGCGTCCGTGGATCTTCACACACACTGATGTAGAGATACACAGCAGACGCTCCAACACCTCCACCATCAGACGCTGCCAACCCACACAGTTAGCCAAGTTCCTCCTCACCGCTACACCCAGGGTAAACACACACACACACACCCAACTACATCTAAACAAACACACACATACACACATGTACAAATACATCTAAACACACACACACACAACTACACCTAAACACACACACACGTACAAATACATCTAAACACACACGTACATACAAATACATCTAAACGCACGTACACACACAACTACATCTAAACACACACACGTACAAATACATCTAAACACACACGTACATACAAATACATCTAAACACACACACACACAACTATATCTAAACACACATGTACAAATACATCTAAACACACACACACACAACTATATCTAAACACACATGTACAAATACATCTAAACACACACATATACATACAAATACATCTAAACACACACACACACACATACACACACATACACACAACTACATCTAAACACACACACATACATACAAATACATCTAAACACACACACACATACAAATACATCTAAAAACACGCATGTAAAAATATATTTTCACACCCACACACACAGATATTCACTCACTCACACACACACCCACACACACATATTCACACACACAAATATATGTTCCCCACATGTACAAATACAAATACTCGTTTACTCGCACACACACACACACAAATACAGTATCTCACAAAAGTGAGTACACCCCTCACGCTTTTGTAAATATTTTATTATATCTTTTCATGTGACAACACTGAAGAAATGACCCTCTGCTCCAATGTACAGTAGTGAGTGTCCAGCCTGTATAACAGTGTAAATTTGCTGTCTCCTCAAAATAACTCAACACACAGACATTAATGTCTAAACTGTTGGCAACAAAAGTGACTACACCCCAAGTGGAAATGTCCAAATTGCGCCCAATTAACCTTTTACCCTCCCCGGGGTCATGTGACTCGTTAGTGTTACAAGGTGTCAGGTGTGAATGGGGAGCAGGCTGTCGTCCCAGAAGGAAGCCTCTACTAAAGATGATGCTCAAGAAAGCCCGCATACAGTTTGCTGAAGACAAGCAGACTAAGGACATGGATTACTGGAACCATGTCCTGTGGTCCGATGAGACCGAGATAAACTGATTTGGTTCAGATGGTGTCAAGCGTGTGTGGCGGCAACCAGGTGAGGAGTACAAAGACAAGTGTGTCTTGCCTACAGTCAAGCATGGTGGTGGGAATGTCATGGTCTGGGCCTGCATGAGTGCTGCCGTCACTGGGGAGCTACAGTTCATTGAGGGAACCATGAATGCAAACATGTACTGTGACATACTGAAGCAGAGCATGATCCCCTCCCTTCGGAGACGGGGCCACAGGGCAGTATTCCAACATAACGACCCCAAACACAGCTCCAAGATGACCACTGCCATGGTAATGGACTGGCCAAGCATGTCTCCAGACCTAAACCCTATTGAGCATCTGTGGGGCATCCTCAAACGGAAGGTGGGGGAGCGCAAGGTCTCTAACATCCACCAGCTCTGTGATGTCATCATGGAGGAGTGGAAGAGGACTCCAGTGGCAACCTGTGAAGCTCTGGTGAACTCCATGCCCAAGAGGGTTCAGGCGGTGCTGGAAAATAATGGTGGCCACACAAAATATTGACACTTTGGGCGCAATTTGGACATCTCCACTTAGGGGTGTAGTCACTTTTGTTGCCAACAGTTTAGACATTAATGGCTGTGTGTTGAGTTATTTTGAGGAGACAGCAAATTTACACTGTTATACAGGCTGGACACTCACTACTGTACATTGGAGCAGAGGGGCATTAGTTCAGTGTTGTCACATGAAAAGATATAATAAAATATTTACAAAAATGTGAGGGGTGTACTGTCAGATACTGTATATATTCACACTCAGACACCCACACCCATAAATATATATTCGCACTCACCCAGACACACACACACAAATATATATTCAAACTCAGACACACACACTCACTAACACACACACACACACCTGTACTACTTTTATTATACCTACACTATTATATTTTATACACTTGAGGATCCAGAAGCCAAAAAATGCTGAAGAAATCTTACAGAAATGATCACTGACCAAAATATATCTATTTAATCTACTATAATATAAAGAGTAACTCTTCATTAACGCTTCATAACAATCCGGAGGTCCATAGATCAGCGCCTCACATAAACAGACGCTTAAATAAACAAACTAGCAACATCCGCTGGTTCTGTCCTGGGGGTGGAGTCTATTTCTAGGACAGAAATTGTAAACAGATGCTTTAATCAATATGATCCTTTTGTTGGAGCTGGAGGCGGAGCCAGGGGCTGGAAAAATGTGAATATAAACTTTAAATGAAGCAACTAGCGTGATAATTTGGTTTTAAAGCTGGAGGTGGAGCCTGTTTCAGGGCCAGAAATTGTAAACAGATACTTTAATCAATGAGATCCTGTCGTGGGAGCTGGAGGCGGAGCCACAAATTATAAATGAAGCAGTTAGTGAGTTCCATCAGCCCTGGTTGGGAATAAATTCTATTTTAGGGGCTGGAAAATGAGAATCTAAGCAACTAGTAAAATGCTTTGGTTCTAAAGCTGGAGGTGGGGCGGAGCTTATTTTGAGGACAAAATGTCAATAGAGATATGAACAAACTAGCTAGATCCTGTAGCTGTGACTGGAATGGAGCATGTAAAGACATAAATTATAGCTGGGGGTGTTTAGGGGCCAGAAATCCTAATATAAGCTTTAAATATAGCAGCTAGTAAAATAGAAAATATCAGCTGATGAAACTAAATGAGGATCAGTTCATTCTGGCTGGAGGTGGGGCCTAGTGACAGACCAAAAAATACAAATAGAAGCTTTAAATAATCTAACTAGCAAGATTCGTGGGTTCTAATTGGAGGTGGGGCTTATTTCCGGACCAAAGACATACAAATTGAAACTTTAATTGGAATACTAGAAACATTTCTTTGGTTTTGTCTGGGGGCAGAGCCCATTCCTAGGCCATGGATTCATGGAGACGGAGCTTATTTATGGGCCAGAAAATACAAATACAACACAAATAAAGAAAATAGTGAGGTCCATGCCATCAGATCAGTTGTTATATGGTAATTCTTTTAAATGGTATCGTTATTACCTATTCTTAAGTATTCTAGGAACACTTCTAAATATTACATACTGCACCTTTAAAGTCACGACACAGCGCCTGTGAATCTCAGCATGCAATAGTTTTCTTTTTAACAGCAGCGTGAAGTGGAGATGTTATATAACCGGCGCTGGGTTCAGCAGGTTCAGACAAATCATTCGTTTTCTGAAAAACTTTGTGTGTGTCTGTGTGTGTGTGTGTGTGTTCTGCGGCTGTACAAACTGAATCCAGCAGCACAGATTCTGAAGCGCACGTATGGCCAGCCCCCTGACAGCGGTCTCCTGCAGTATCACAAACAAACATCCCATCTAAAATAAAACCTCAAACGCAGCAGAGTGCCCTGACTTCAGGCCTGCGTTTATTTATCCTCCCTGAGCTACTGACAGATCTGTGGCTCAGCCCGAGCTTGACCTCCACCTCGACCTCCGCGTGACACCCCCAAAACAGCGAGAAGCACAGAGTGCTACCGGTCCAAAACCGAGCGGCGGTTCAGACACTGATTCAGCACACACACCCAATCAGAGTAGCTGAATAAAGCCATAGTAATCTGACCATTAGCCGTATTAATCTGACCATTAGCCAGATTCGGTGTGTTTCCACACTCAAAATAGACGTATGATTTTCATCTCTATTATTCCGAGCCGATTAACGGCCTACGTCAACGTGTGTCAGCGTTAAAGGAATAACGTCACCATTTTGTTTTTTTATTCAACTTTATCTCAATCTGCAGTGTCTGATTACCACAAATGGGAATTCCAGCTACTTTCCCTGCGCTGAGACCAGTTCATTCCGAAACTGGCTTATAATGAAAGTCTAGGGGCAGTTGTTGACCTCAGCAATGTTTATAGTTTATCCATCGGCCTCTATAAGAACCCTTTTGGCAAAACTTTCAACACTTTGTGTACGTTATTGTTTCTGAGTAACACTAGCTAGAGTCTCTCACGCTCTTGGCTGTGGGCGTGGCCTGTCCGGTGCATCTGATAGGTCTGTACTAGCATTGTTGATTGCCAGAAGCACCAACAACGATCTCTGCTACTTCCTTCCAAGCTTTATTTTTCTTCATAACGGCTTTGAACACATTTAACGAGAGGTCTCGTATAAACATATATGAACTTGAATCCTATCTCATGTTTTTTTTTTTTTTTTTATACAGCTGAGCAATTGAGGGTTAAGGACCTTGCTCAGGGGTCAGCGGTGGCAGCTTGGTGGAGCTGGGATTCAAACCCACAAACTTCCGATCCCTAGTCTAACCCCCTTAGACTTGGATCATATGCTCTGATGCTCTGTGCTACAGATGTAACGTAAAGCTCGGGTTAAAGGAGTCTTTCTTGAACCTCACATGCATTTAAATTCCAGACGTGAGTGCTGCGGCCCCGCCCGCTCCCTCGTCTCCGCTGTGTGTCCGTGGGACTTGGCACGCTGTTGGCACCAACCCTCAGGCGCCGGGGGCATATGGGCACTGTGGGAAAGTGATAAGATAGATTAGTGGCCTTTCTCTTTCTCTCTCTCACTCTCTTTTTATTCACAAGGGGCTCTTGACCTCTCCGGCTTTTAAGGCCACATCTGCGCATACGGTCTCTCATTGGTCAGCGGTGCGAGCGGCAGCCCGAGGCCCCGGCCAAACCCGAGCTGTTTTTCAGCGGTGATAAGAATGAAAGGAAGATAATATCATCCGCTTGTCAGCGAGCCATAAAACTCGGATAGAGAGTGAGAAAGAGAGGGATGTGGAGAAGAAAAGGAAGAGTGGAATGAAGTGGAGTGGGGGGAGGGGCTACAGCACTACAGGAAATGGTCATCTGTTTAGCTGAAGACCTGTTAGCACTACAGACCTCTGCTGTGTTTTCCTGTCAGAGCTGCGGGGTTCGGGTGAAATATCGGAAGCGCTGTGTGTGTGTGTGTGTGTGTGTGTGTGTTCACCATAATGAAAAAGCATAACACATCCTCCGGTTGGTGACAAGTTACTTTGAAGGAATCATCAGTCCAACACCATGCTCATGTACAATAATTATCTGATCTCAGATATCAGACAGTGTCATGTGACCTCTATTCTATTTTATTCTAATATAATTCTATAATGTTCTATCTATCTATCTATCTATCTATCTATCTATCTATCTACCTGTCTGTCTGTCTGTCTATCTATCTATCTATCTATCTATCTATCTATCTATCTATCTACCTGTCTATCTATCTATCTATCTATCTATCTATCTATCTATCTATCTATCTATCTATCTATCTATCTATCTACCTGTCTGTCTGTCTGTCTATCTATCTATCTATCTATCTATCTATCTGTCTGTCTGTCTGTCTGTCTGTCTGTCTGTGTATCTGTCTGTCTGTCGCTCTGTCTATGTATATATTTTTTAAGCTAACACAACTCAAATTAGTACAAATTATAACCACTTAGTAATGGTCTTTTCACACATATCCCAGGACTTTCCCAGTAACTTTCCCAATGTCTTTCAGCCTGGCAGCCTATCAAGTGTATTCCACTCAGACACACTGTACCTTTAAGTCGTTTTGAAGGGATTTTCTTTTTTAGTTAGTTTTGATTCACACATGAGTGTCCTGAGAATTTCCCAGGAATCGCATGAATTCTGTGCTGGTTCGCTGCCACGTCATATCCTCCTGAATCTGGACCCTGTTTAAGTTTCTCTCTTTATCTGAGGAGTTCAGATGAATCCTAATCAATCCTTAATGAATATGAAACATTAACAAACGTCTCTGGATTAAAGTGACAGACGTTTCAGACTTTTCCCGGAAACACGAGTTTAAAGATGCAGCCATGAGGTATGTTTGATGTTTGAATGAATTTCCCCTCCCCTTCAGCCCGCCTTCTCATGTTCACTAAGCTCCGCCCCCAGGATCTTCGTAAATATGTCAGAGATGTCATAGTGCATAAGCATTCCGGACTGGAAATCCCAAAGTTTTCCGTAAACGGGATTTCTCAGCCATGCCTTAAACCGTTAATTAAGATTTTTTTTATTGATCATTGCACCTGTAACATCTTCCCTACACACACACACACACACACACACACACTCACTCACTACAGATCACTTTGTATGCACTCACTTTATTGACATTTTTCTATTTCTGTGTTTCTAAGGTGACGGCGGTTCCTGTAGAGCGTTACTGTGCGGACCGCAGCGCCGAGTACGAGTGGCAGCAGGTCCGTGACGGCGGGAGTTTGACCGCCAAGCAGTGCTTCCTGTTCGGCTCACCTGAGCTGGCGCGTACCTGGGCTACCCGTGCAAACTACTTCCACCCTGAGAGCCCAGGAGGGTTGATGTCTCTGCAGCCTCGTCACGGCTGGTCCTTCATCAGGATACCGGGTGAGCGTGGAGCACTAAAACACCACCATCATCATCACTCTCCAGAGCGCTAGATCATTTCTCCGTATCCGACTATTGTTCCTGTGCCGAGGGGTTTTTATTTAAGCCGAAAAACTTTCTCACAGGTTGGATTTCCAGCGTCTCTAGAGGAAGCGACTCACAAATCTTAATCTTAAAGCCCAACCCCTGAGAGAACTACACACATACCCACATTCGCAGGAGCTCATCTTGGTGGGGTTTTTTTTTTTTTTTTTTTTTTTGGGGGGGATAGGTTGAACAGGGATACGTCCTCTCTGTGCTATTGTGCGTGTGAGTCAGAGTCGCTACAGAGGAAACGCTACAGAAGGAGAAGGAGAGGCTGCCAGAGAGACCCGTGGGAGAGTGATACAGGTCACGGTGGCCACCAGTCCGGGCCGCTCTGGGGTCACCACCTCTGCCTGTACTGCTTCTCCGTCACTGTCAGCGTTTGGCTCAACACACTGCCGTTTGTTAAATCTTACACAGAGCCAGTATTTTTAACATTTTATTTCTTAACCCGATATTTATGAGTGCACTTTTTTTTTCGTCCTGTGAAGTTGGGAGGGGGGACAAAGCAAGGAAGTTCGACTCTGGGACATTGTTTCAGCGCATTGTTAGCTGAGCGCGAGTGTGTGTGAGTAAGCTCCGGCGCTCATTCACAGACCCGAGGTGCTTCGGCTCTCGCTCCTTTTCCCATTTTCTCAGAGTCGTACTGTAGCCTGGGAAGGAAATGACACAACGCAGGGCCAGGCTCATTTGAAGCCCCGTGGCAGCGCCATCAACATCATCACCGTCGCCCCCTGTGAAGATGCTGGAACACAGCGCTGCATGAATGGCCTTTTGTGATACGCGTTAATCAGCAATATCAACATATTAGCTCAGCTAAGGCACTATTCCAGTTAATCTCACACACACGCAAAACACACACACACACACACTCTCTCCCTCTCAGAGTGGGTTCGGTCTGTTAACTCGGCTGAATCATGACGATTTTTTGCGTGCAGCAACAACAACAACAAAAAATCCAATTATTCCAGTGAAGCTGTGTTCACGTTTTTCTTTTAAACTCTACTCACTGTAATCCTCACTGACCTTACTGACCTCACTGACTTTACTGACCTTACTGACTTCAGTGAATCATTTTCTCCCCAAACTACATCTGCACATTTTTCTGGGAAGTGGCTGGTATTTTTTATTATTTAATTATTAACATCATTTATTTATAAATTGTATCCACATCATAATTTCTATCTATCTATCTATCTATCTATCTATCTATCTATCTATCTATCTATCTATCTATCTATCTATCTATTTGTCTGTCTGTCTGTCTGTCTGCCTCTCCACCGTAAAAGCGGAGTGTTTGCAAACTTGTAAACATAGTGTATAATAAAATATTAAGTGACTTCAAACACTTTTTCTAATCAACCGACCAATCAGAGCCCAGCTCTGAGGGGCAGTGGTGGCTCAAGTGGTTAAGGCTCTGGGTCGTTGACCGGAAGATCAGGGGTTCAAGCCCCAGCACCGCCAAGTTGCCACTGTTGGGCCCTTGAGCAAGGCCCTTAACCCTCTCTGCTCCAGGGGCGCCGTATCATGGCTGACCCTGCGCTCTGACCCCAACCTCCAAGGCTGTTTCTGTTAAAAGAACGTGGAGGTCGGTGTAGAAACTCTGTCTTTCACAGAGACCGTCACATTTTCCTGATTTCCTCCCCCCCTAAGCCATATCCAAATATTTATAAATTCAGTCTAATCTCTGTTGTTAATAAATCTAGATGCATAAACTCGCTAATTAGCTCGCGCCAGTCCTAAAGCGGAGGCGGGAGCGGCGTTGTTATGGTTACGGCATGCACGTCGCGTGCCATGTTTAGTTTCATGTCAACACAAAAGGTCAGCGCTTTTTCTAGTGTTATACTGTGAAGTCTGACTGCAGGGGTAATGTGTAAGAAGGAAAATTTTGTCTAAATTGAAATAGAATTTAAATTAGAGACAAGATGTAATTTTTGTGTTTTAATAAGTCTGTAATAAGGAAGAGACGAGAGTTTCCGTTAGCGTGCACGTGCATCATAATGTGTGAGGGTAGAAAAGGGTGGCTGGGTGATTAAATTATTAATGTTAATATGCTCATTTCACGTTTCTTTAATATTTTATTTTATGTTTCTGTAAATAATGACCAGGAAGTCGTTTTAAGCGAGTTCGCTATAAACATAACCGGGATTTCCGGTCACGGTCTCTGAGGAGGCTAAAAAAGTGGGAGCTAAATTACAACTACAAGCTAGTTAGCTAGTTAACATCTTTAATTCAAGCTAAATGTTATAAAGGAGTTAATGCATTCTGTTGAAGAGGCTTTTAATGGAACGCGTCCGTACCGGAAACGCTGCGCATGCGCGAAATTGCTGCCAACAACACATTATAACATTATATTATTAGAAGGATTGTAACAACAGTGTTATAAATGCCTTCCATTATAAATTCAGACGCACTTCCGCAGTACAAATCGTGTTTTCGGTACGGATCGAGTAGTGACAGTTATAATACTACTAATAATTTGATGTTATAAAGTGGTGTTGGCAGCAGTTCCGCGCATGCGCAGAACAAAACGTGTTTTCGCTACGGTTCTAGTTATAAAGCGATGTTGGCAGCAACAAAACCCAAGTTTCCGCACATGCGCAGTACAAATCGAGTACAAAGCATAAAAAGACAAGCAGTTGAACTGAGCAAATTTGCCTTCAACAATTACAAAAAAACAACCTCTTTGAAGGAATGAGTAGGTTATGTAAATGAATAAAAAGTGTGTGTGTTTTTTAATACACAGATGACTAGAAAAGCTCAGTAGTGTTTTGGTGACTGAAAGTGTGACCAAAACAGCAACAAAAATTGGATGGCAGTAATCTCTGTGCTCTAATCTAATCTTTATGTATAAATCCTCTCAAACAGTTCGTCTGCATTTTCTTATGGTTAATCCAAAACCCTGTGTGTGTGTGTGTGTGTATGGTGATGGAGCATGAAGGTCATTTCTCACACTAGTTCTGGCACAGAGATTTTTTTAACTTTATTGCAGTTTATTTATTTATTTTCTTTCTTTCTATCTTTCTTTCGAATATTTTGTATTTGTATTTAGGGATTTAGTGTAACACTTGTTCAGAGTGTGTGTGTGTGCAGGGTGATGGAGCATGAAGGTCTTTTCTCACACTAGTTCTGGCACAGAGATTTTTTTTCAATTTATTGTAACAGCATTGCAGACTTGTTGTTGAGTTGGAGGTGTGTGTGTGTGTGTGTGTGTGAGAGAGAGAGAGAGAGAGAGAGAGAGAGAGGAGGGCAGCAATCAGTCTTAGCTTGCAGACAGCCTGTGGGAAACTCAGCTTTCCCTTCCTGTTCCTTCAAAGAATCCCTGCGCCCCAGCAAAATGGGCGGAAATATTATTGCCCTCTTTTTTTTTTGCTTTTTGATTTTTGGCCCGAACTTTTACGGGCGACATAATCGTTTATCCCAGGTCCGAGCCTTTAGTTTAGTTTTTGCTTTCTTGCTAACGTGAGAAGAGTTTCTTCCTGCACTTTGGCCTCACACAGCTATCACATGTATAGTTTAATGTAAAGGTGGAGCAGTCTCGTGACTCCGCCCCCGTCCTGCAGGTGGAGCTGTTCGCTCTGTTTTTGCGCTCAGAGCCTCATCGCCAGGAGAACCTCAGGAAATCTCACGCCACGTTGTGTGGAATACGTGACCGCTTAATCAGAGCTTTCGTGACTCACCAGCCTCACATCCCATCCTCATAAGCTGGAGAAATTCCACTAAACTCCCAGGTGCCGTCCATCCTTGCCCTTTGACCTCTGCAGCCTGGTCATATGATCTGAGAGCACAAAGACACAAGGACAGTGGGAATTTTCCGAGCGTCTTATATTAAGAACTAAAAAATATAAATGCCAAGAACTTTCCACATCTCATAGCTGTGTGTTTATAAATATTTAATAAAATAAAATCCACTTTTTGGATCAAAATTATCGGCAGATTTACAGAAGTGTAGCTGATGGTCAATCAGCCAAGCACTTTAACTGTACCTTAAAGTGTAAAACTGTTCCTTTTTTTTCTTTCATCCCTTCTTTACTATCTTTACTGCCTCTCTGATCTCTGATTGTTCAGTAAGGTTTAACAGGAAGTGACCTCACACCTGGTTCTCCACAGCTCATTACAATATCTCTTATTGTGCAGTAAGGTTTAACAGGAAGTGACCTCACACCTGGTTCTCCACAGCTCATTACAGTATTTCTGATTGAATAGTAAGGTATAGTAAGTAAGGGCCACGCCCCTTTTCACTCAGACTCCGCCCACAGTTTCAGTATTAACCCTCCTCTGTTTGCGCTTAAGTCAACTCTGAATACTTTTCACCCAGCTAACTTCATCTAAAAAATTCTGGGAATTGAATTTCCTTTTTCTGTCCTAAATATTTTTTGTTTTTAAATAAATCATTCTCTTTGTCCAGATCGTCTGACAAACAATAAAGAAAATGTCAAGCCTCTTCTTTTCCCCCGTTATAAAGAGCGGTTGAGAAACGTGCACACCTCCCAGTCGGGTTGTTTATGGTGAGCTGTTGGCGTGAGCTCTCTCATCAGGGGGCCGAGGCAATTTATAGGATGTGAGGATGGATGTTTCCCCTCTACCACGTCCCACTGGATCAAACATTTCACAAGTTCTGTCCACTCCTTCCTCTGGTTCTGACCACAGTGGTGGTGTTTCCTCCACATGACTGAGATGAGTGTGCAGCTCTGCACTCCACGTCTCTCAGAAAACAAGCGGAACACGTTAACATGCAGTGCACCAGTCTTACAGTGACCATCACTGGGGTCAAGACTAAACACCATCACATTAAACACCAGCCCGGTTCTGTGGGCACAACAGAGTGGGTTACATACCGATGAATGCACCAGACACCTCTAAGATTCATATCTTCTTTCTTTCTTTCTTTCTTTCTTTCTTTCTTTCTTTCTTTCTTTCTTTCAAACAGGAAGTGACCTCACACCTCATTCTTCACAGCTCATTATAATATCTCTTATTGTATCTCTCGTCCTGTAAGGTTTAACAGGAAGTGACATCACACCTTATTCTCCACAGTTCGTTCCAGTATATTGTGGATTGTACAGTAAGATTTAACAGGAAGTGACCTGACGTGGTGTTCCTGTGTGTTTCAGATAAGGAGAGTCTGATCACGGACAGTGGGAAACTCCACACTCTGGACCTGCTCTTGGCTCAGCTGAAGTCTCAGGGCCATCGCGTCCTCATTTACTCCCAGATGACCCGAATGATCGATCTGCTGGAGGTCAGCACCTTCACTCTCCTCCATTCATCCTAGAAAGAAAGAAAGAAAGTCAGTCAGTAAGTCAGAAAGAAAGACCTAGAGAAGGAAGGAAAGAAAGGAGGAAAGGGAAGATGGAAGGAAGTGAAGAAAGAAGGAAGGAAGGGAAGGAGGAAGGATGGAAAGAAGGAAGGAAGGGAAGAAAGAAGGAAGGAAGGAAATAAAGAAGGAAGGATGGAAAGAAGGAAGGAAGGAAATAAAGAAGGAAGGAAGGAAATAAAGAAGGAAGGAAGGGAAGAAGGAAGGAAGGAAATAAAGAAGGAAGGATGGAAAGAAGGAAGGAAGGAAATAAAGAAGGAAGGATGGAAAGAAGGAAGGAAGGAAAGAAGGAAGGAAGGAAGGAAATAAAGAAGGAAGGATGGAAAGAAGGAAGGAAGGAAAGAAGGAAGGAAGGAAGGAAATAAAGAAGGAAGGATGGAAAGAAGGAAGGAAGGAAGGAAATAAAGAAGGAAGGATGGAAAGAAGGAAGGAAGGAAATAAAGAAGGAAGGAAGGAAATAAAGAAGGAAGGAAGGGAAGAAGGAAGGAAGGAAATAAAGAAGGAAGGATGGAAAGAAAGAAGGAAGGAAGGAAATAAAGAAGGAAGGATGGAAAGAAGGAAGGAAGGAAGGAAATAAAGAAGGAAGGATGGAAGGAAGGAAGGAAATAAAGAAGGAAGGAAGGGAAGAAGGAAGGAAGGAAATAAAGAAGGAAGGATGGAAAGAAGGAAGGAAGGAAGGAAATAAAGAAGGAAGGAAGGGAAGAAAGAAGGAAGGGAAGAAAGAAGGACAGTAAGAAAGAAAGAAATATGTCTTACTGTACAGTAAGATTTAACAGGAAGTGACCTCACACCTCACCACTTCATATCATCCTGAAAAAGTAGCTCCATATATCTGACCCTGTAACTTTAGCAGTAACATCAGCTTCTGATAATCTGTCAGTAAAGTCAGGAGTTTATCTAGAGTGACCCAGCTCCAGATCCTGCACATACCTTCACTTTATTCTTTTTTATGGTTGTGGTTGTCAATGGTGACCACATCGTCCAGTCCCTGAAGGAGCAGAGCATCTTATCTCCACCAGCACCATCACACCAACATCACACCACCCCATCACAGCACCATCACACCACACCGACATCACACCATCACCAACACACCAACATCATACCACCACCACACCACTCCACCATCACACCACCATCATACCACCACCACCAACATCATACCACCATCACACCACCCCATCACAGCACCATCACACCACACCAACATCACACCACCACCAACACACCATCATACCACCATCACACCAACATCACACCACCACCACACCACTCCACCATCACACCACCATCATACCACCATCACCAACATCATACCACCAACATCACACCACCCTATCACAGCACCATCACACCACACCAACATCACACCACCACCAACACACCATCATACTACCATCACACCAACATCACACCACCACCACACCTCTCCACCATCACACCAACATCACACCACACCATCACACCACACCACCAACACACCACACCACCATCACACCAACATCACACCACCACCACACCACTCCACCATCACACCACCACACCACTCCACCATCACACCACCATCACACCACTATCACACCACCATCAAACCACCACCAACACACCACTCCACCATCACACCACCATCACACCACTATCACACCACCCTATCACAGGACCATCACACCACTCCACCATCACACCAACATCATACCACCACCATCATACCACCCTATCACAGGACCATCACACCACACCACCATCACACCAACACCACACCACCATCACACCACCACCATCACACCACCACCACACCACCATCACACCACCACCATCACACCACACTACCACCACCACACCACCATCACACCACCATCACACCACACTACCACCACCACACCACCATCACACCACACCACCATCACACCACACTACCACCACCACACCACACCACCATCACACCACTATCACACCACCATCAAACCACCACCAACACACCACTCCACCATCACACCACCATCACACCACCACCAACACACCACTCCACCATCACACCACCATCAAACCACCACCAACACACCACTCCACCATCACACCAACATCATACCACCAACATCACACCACCCTATCATACCACCATACCATCATACCACCATCACACCAACATTACACCACCACCACACCACTCCACCATCACACCACCATCACACCACACCATCACACCACACCACCAACACACCACACCACCATCACACCACCATCAAACCACCACCAACACACCACTCCACCATCACACCAACATCATACCACCACCATCACACCACGCTATCACAGCACCATCACACCACACCAACATCACACCACCACCATCACACCAACACCACACCACCACCACACCACCATCACACCACACTACCACCACACCACCATCACACCACACTACCACCACCACACCATCACCCCAACACCACACCACCATCACACCACCACCATCACACCAACACCACACTACCACCACACCACCATCACACCACACTACCACCACCACACCATCACCCCAACACCACACCACCATCACACCACCACCATCACACCACACTACCACCATCACACCACTACCACACCACCACCACACCATGACACCACACCACCATCACACCACACCATCACACCACACCACCATCACACCACACCACACCACCACCACACCATCACACCACACCACCAACACACCACACCACCATCACACCACCACCACACCACCATCACACCACCATCACACCACCACCAACACACCACTCCACCATCACACCACCACCACACCACCATCACACCACCATCAAACCACCACCAACACACCACTCCACCATCACACCAACATCATACCACCACCATCACACCACGCTATCACAGCACCATCACACCACACCACCATCACACCAACACCACACCACCATCACACCAACACCACACCACCATCACACCATCACCCCAACACCACACCACCATCACACCACACTACCACCATCACACCACCACCACACCACACCATCACACCACACCACCATCACACCACACCATCACACCACCACCACACCATCACACCACACCACCAACACACCACACCACCATCACACCACCACCATCACACCACCATCAAACCACCACCATCACACCACGCTATCACAGCACCATCACACCACACCATCACACCACCACCATCACACCACCACCATCACACCACACCATCACACCAACACCACACCACCACCACACCACCATCACACCACACTACCACCACACCACCATCACACCACACTACCACCACACCATCACCCCAACACCACACCACCATCACACCACCATCACACCACACTACCACCATCACACCACACCATCACACCACACCACCATCACACCACACCACCACCACACCATCACACCACCAACACACCACACCACCATCACACCACCACCACCACCATCACACCACCACCATCACACCACACTACCACCATCACACCACCACCACACCACACCACCAACACACCACACGACCAACACACCACACTACCACCATCACACCACACCACCAACACACCACACCACCAACACACCACACCACCATCACACCACCACCATCACACCACCATCACACCACGCTATCACAGCACCATCACACCACACCATCACACCACCACCATCACACCAACACCACACCACCACCACACCACCATCACACCACCATCACACCACACTACCACCACCACACCATCACCACACCACCATCACACCACACTACCACCATCACACCACACCACCATCACACCACACCATCACACCACACCACCATCACACCACACCACCACCACACCATCACACCACCAACACACCACCACCACCATCACACCATCACACCACCACCAACACACCACACCACCATCACACCACACCACCATCACACCATCATTACACCACACCACCACCACCCACACCACCATCACACCACCACCACCACCATCACACCACCATCACACCACACTACCACCAACACACCACCACCACCATCACACTACACCATCACACCACCATTACACCACACCACCACCACACCACACTACCACCACCACACCACCATCACACCACCATCAAACCACCACCAACACACCACTCCACCATCACACCAACATCATACCACCACCATCACACTACGCTATCACAGCACCATCACACCACACCATCACACCACCACCATCACACCAACACCACACCACCATCACACCAACACCACACCACCACCACACCACCATCACACCACACTACCACCACCACACCATCACCCCAACACCACACCACCATCACACCACACTACCACCATCACACCACCACCACACCACCACCACACCACACCATCACACCACACCACACCACCACCACACCATCACACCACACCACCAACACACCACCACCACCATCACACCACACCACCAACACACCACACCACCATCACACCATCACACCACCACCAACATCACACCATCATTACACCACACCACCATCACACCACACCATCACACCACTATCACACCACACTACCACCAACACACCACACCACCACCACCATCACACTACACCATCACACCACCATTACACCACACCACCATCACACCACACCACCATCACACCACACCACCACACCACACTACCACCACACCACACTACCACCACCACACCACCATCACACCACCACCACACCACCATCACACCACACCATCACACCACACTACCACCAACACACCACCATCACCACGTTCCACTGCTCTTACTGTTCTCTCCTCACCTGGAGTGTTTATTCCAGTCCACAACACCACAGTGGAGCTGTAGGAGGAATTCCTTACAGTGCTATTGTAGATATTTGACTTTTCTTTAGAAGTCTGGAAGGAAGTTGCCAGGTGCTTATACACACTTCACTTCCTGTGTTTGTCGCGTCGCCATGTTGCACCATGGGAAATGTTAATCATGGGAGAGAAAAAAAACAAGAAAGCATCCGATCCTGTGATCCCGAGACTTCACGGACTGTTCGTTCTTCTGTTTTCATCACACGGGTGTGAGAATAATACTTATAATCTCACACACACACAGTGCTAGCGCTAGTGGATTAGCCTGTGCTGAATGATGTCATGACCGATTTCTTAGCACTCCCTTCACTCGGCTGTGGGTTTATATGATCCAGCTGGAGTCCATTTGAGTGTCCGAGTCAGCTCCGGGGAATAGATTACAATCTCTGGCTGTTTAGCTTGAAGCTTGTTGGTTTTCTCCCTGTTTTGACGCTGCCTAATTTGTGGTGACATCAGTAGTGGTGGTGATTTGGGAGTAGATGCTGATGTCACCGTTACACCACTCACAGCCATGCTGACATCTTCAGGGGGAACGGCCAAATCTTACCCAGAATCTTACACATATTACATTACATACCACACCTGGAGGTCAGGGAGCTGTCCAACTCTAACTCATTATGGATGACAGAAAGAAGATTGAGAGAGAGAGAGAAATACAGAGAGAGAGAGAGAGAGAGAGAGAGAGAGAGAAAGAAAGAAAGACAGAGAAAGAGAGAGAGCAAGGGAGAGAGACAGAGAGAGTAAGAAAGACAGAGAAAGAGAAAGTAAGAGAGAGACAGGGAGAGTGAATGATTGTTATCGTATGTTGTGGTCATTATGTGATTGTGTGTGGTGTGGTCAGTATCTTGTTGTATTGTGTAGTCAGTACAGTATTGTATGTGGTCATTGTGATCGTATTGTGTGTGCCGTGGTCATTGTGTTATTGTATTTGTTTGTTATCATATGTGGTGTGATCATTATGTTATTGTGTGTGATATGTGGGGTGGTCATTATGATATTGTATGTGGTCATTACCATCATATTGTGTGTGGTATGGTCATTATTATCATATGTGTTGTGTGGTGTTTGGTCATTACATTTGTATGTGTGTAGTGTGATCCAGTATGCTATTGTATGTGTGGTGTGGTCATTACAATCGTATTGTGTGTGGTATGGTCATTACATTATTGTAGGCATTGTGTTGTTTGGTCATTACGTTCCAGTCTGTGGTGTGTAATGTGGTCATTACCTCATCAGAACGTTTGGGTTTGTACCCTAAGTGGACAGAACCAGCATGTAGATTAAAGTCCAGTCAAGGTCAACACGATGTTTCTCACAGCTCCAGGAACGCTGGAGTCACGCTGTGGGTGGACTGGTCATAGAGTTAATGAGGACATGAGGATCATGTTTCTGTTTAACTCTTTTCTCTTGTACAGAATGATCACACACACACACACACACACACACACACACACACACACACACAGTGTGTAGTTTCTGATTAACTCTAATAACATATCTTACTTCTCTTTTTCCCAGGAGTACATGGTGTACCGAAAGCACACATACATGAGACTGGATGGTTCATCCAAGATCTCGGAGCGGCGTGACATGGTGGCGGACTTCCAGAGCCGGTGAGCAATCAGGAAGACAAGTCTTTTTTCTTTTCTTTTCTTTTCTTTTCTTTTCTTTTCTTTTCTTTTCTTTTCTTTTCTTTTCTTTTCTTTTCTTTTCTTTTCAAAAATAAATTAAGAGGTTCGCTGAGTCTAACAGCTCATCCCATGTTAGTGTGTCTCTCTCTCGCTCTCTCTGTCTGTCTGTCTCTCTTTGTCTCTCTCTCTCTCTGTCTCTCTCTCTTTCTCTCACTGTCTCTCTCTCTCTCCTCTCTGTCTCCCCCCCCTCTCTCTCGCTCTCTCTCGCTCTCTCTGTCTGTCTCTCTTTGTCTCTCTCTCTCTGTCTCTCTCTCTCTCTCTCTCTCTCTCTCTCTCTCTCTTCCCTCTCTCTCTTTCTCTCGCTCTCTCTCCCCCCCTTTCCTGCTCTGGGTGAAGTTTAGAAAAGTTGCTGTAATTAGCGCTCGGTCTGTGATGTTCTGTCATGTTGGACCTCCCTGTGCGTCTCTGGTTTGCATTATCTCTCCTCTCCGCTGTCTGCTTTCCATTTTGTACAGAGGGTGTGTGTGTGTGGTATTGGATAAAGTGTCTGATTTTCTTTCTCTCCTTCTCTCTCTCTCTTTCTCTCTTTCCTGCTTGCAGGACGGATATTTTCGTGTTTCTTCTCAGCACTAGAGCAGGGGGTCTGGGGATAAATCTGACCGCTGCAGACACGGTGAGACGCTCTAATACACACTCTCTCCTTCTCTCTCTCTCTCTCTCTCTCTCTCTCTCTCTCATTACAACTCTTAGTCACTCAGTGACGGGTTCTCTATGGGGAGTTTCCTGTTCTGCTGGAACATCATGATCTGGAACATGGCACTTCTGAGAACGCCACGTTCTCCTGATACCAGAGAAATATCTTCAGTATCTTTTTTATCTACAGAGTAACTAATGATGATAGTGAGGAATGTACAGTCAGTCAGATAGAGGAAAGTGAAACCATGTGACCCTCTGAACTTTAACCTCTACCTGAGAAAACCGACAAGAAAATTATCACAGCTTTGAGAAAGAAAAATAATAAAACAAAGTGAAAAGGAACTATAACCATCACAACTACAACAGAAGAAAAGAAAAAAGGAGATATATAAGTATATAATAAAACAGAGGGGGAAGGAACAATACCTGTAATAACTACAACAGAAGAAAAGAAAACATGTATAAATAATAAGAGGAAAAGAAAATACGATCATTATATGACAATGACAAATAAAACAACAACAAAAAAGAAAATAAATAAACAGGGGAAAAGGAACATTAACATCAATCTTTATTGCAACAATAGAAAATTAAAAAAGTGCAAAAAAAGTAAGGACAATGACAACAATTATTAAAAATAAATAAATAAATTAATTAATAAATAAAATGAAAAAATTAAATGAATAATAAACCTAATAAAGAGGAAAAAACAGTAAAAAGACATAGATGGCAATAACAGCAATCACAATTGCAAGAAAAAGGAAATAAAGAACTTTCCTAAGCTAATTTCCTAATTAATAAACCCCGCCCCCTTTTTAACCACATCTGGAAAACCTGGGCATTAATGTCAGTTTTTTTATCTTTACAGTTTTCTGTGTAGTTAAGTGTAATAAACAGTGACTTGCCAAAATAATCGCTCCTCAACAAATGATTTGATTTTTCAGGATGACACAGAATTGACATCTCGATGTTTTATGAACGTTCTAACAAGAACAGTGCTTCATTATAATGGAACCTTTTATCTGTTTTATCTTAACTTTAACATTCAAAGATGGCTTTCAAAAGTAACTTGATGATAGTGATAAATCTCTGGTCTCTGGACAGAAGAATTTGTATATGGTGTGTGTTTATGAGAAGACCTCTGTTCCCCTGCAGGTGATTTTCTACGACAGCGACTGGAACCCTACGGTGGACCAGCAGGCCATGGACCGAGCTCACAGACTGGGCCAGACCAAGCAGGTCACAGTTTACCGCCTCATATGTAAAGGCACGATAGAGGAGCGAATCCTACAGCGGGCTAAAGAGAAGAGCGAGGTATAAAGACATGAAGACATCATCACCACACACACACACACACTCACACGCATGCACACACACAGAGTTTATGGTCATAGTACTGTAGTTTTCCTCTCATATTTACACCTCACACACACACACACACACCTGAAAATAAATGGATCGGACCTTGCTGTAAATTATAATCCAGTTTAAAGCTCTCTCTAATCACGCTCTCTCATGTTTCCTGGGTATTAGATTCAGAGGATGGTGATATCAGGAGGGAATTTCAAACCCGACACCCTGAAGCCCAAAGAGGTGGTCAGTCTTCTGCTGGACGACGAGGAGCTGGAGAAAAAACGTGAGTTGGGTTTTTCAGAACTCAAATCATTTTGTGTATTGTAAATCAATCCAAAGATTAGCCACAGATAAAATAAACTAATCGTGTTATATTTTTTTATATAAATAAATATAAGCTATCTGAATCTTCACATCTCTTTAGCAATAGCAGTGATTCTTCAGAATTATGAGCTGTTTTGTTTAGATTGGTGTCATAATATCAGTTAAAACCTTTTGTACTACAGGGTTACCATATGATAAAAATAAATAAATAAATAAAAAATAAATAATTAAAATATATTAAATAAATCAATAAAGATTAGACAGTAAATTAAAATGAATATTTTAAAAAATAAACATAAAAGAATTTAAATAAATAATCTAAAAAATCTAAATAAAAGTTAGAAAGTAAATATATAAATAAATAGATGGATAAGAGAATTTAAATATTTTCAAAAATAAATAATAATAATAAATTAATATTTATTTAATATAAACTTATATTTATATTAAATTATAAAATGCATTTAAATAAATATAAATCAATGTAAATAAATAGATTTTAAAAAATGAATTAAAAAATAAATGAAAATAAATACATTCTCCCCATATTTGATTGTGTAAACACTCAGTCCTTTGTGCTCATGTTTGTGAGCAGTGCGTTTAAGGCAGGAGGAGAAGAGGCAGCAGGAGGAGAGCAGCAAGGTGAAGGACCGCAAGAGGAAGAGAGAAAAATACGCAGAGAAGGTAAATATCAATTACATGTTATATAGATTTACCTATACAGTATACCTCACATACTTTATAGCATCTGTACATGCACTTATGGGCCTTCTGAGATTGTGTACTGTGTTCACGTGCAGAGGAAAAAGGAGGAGGATGCAGAGACGACGAAGAGGAAGAAAGACGGCGTGAACTTGGTGATCCCGTATGCCCCCTCGGCCGACAACTCCAACCTGTCGGCGGACGGCGAGGACTCGTTCATCAGCGTGGACATGGAGTCGGCCATGCCCAGCCCCTTCAGTGAGGTCAGAACTACACTTAATCCCACGTTTATTCTTTAATTTAACACTATATTAACCTTCATGCTGCTTGATTTCATTCAGATTCATAAACTAATGGATTGCATTAGATTGAAGATTTAAAGCACATTTGTTCTCATGGGGAATAATAAACATGACTTATCCCCATGTATTATTATTTAACAGGAATTCTTCCGAGAATTCTTATCCTATTTGGAAGGAATGTTCTCTGGAGAACGCTTCAAGGTTTTCTAGAAGACAGATGAAGTTAAACACGTCCAGGGAGATTTATCATGGCATCTATCATGATTTTTATCATTATTATTATTATTATTATTATTATTATTATTATTATTATTATTGGACAGCAAGTGGTGCTTAAATCTCCAAGCAGATACACTGAAGAGAACTTCATACACACAGGATGTAATGTATATAAAGTAATCAGCACAGAAGGGTTTGTTTCTATTTTTATGAAGCCGAGCTGACATGTTGACTTGTTTGCGCAGATCTCTCTGAGCAGCGAGCTGCAGCCGGGCTCTCTGCCAGCCGATGAGAGCAGCAGCGACATGCTGGTCATCGTGGATGAACCGCTGCCCACTAACTCGCCCGCCTCCGGCACCGGATCCGTCTCTGACAACATGAACGGTGAGGAGAAAGAAAAAGATCTTCATTTCATATTTTTTTTAAAAATCTACAAATATAATAATGGATCCAGAAAATAATTAAATAAATAAAAAATGTTTTGGTTTTAAAGGAAATAAAGAATGGATTAAGACCTGCACATAGAACAACATTAATCATGCAAACTTAAAGAAATTAAAATCACACATGTATATTGGTGTTGTTTTTGAAGCATTGTTTGTTTATGCCTATTGGCTAGTACTGAACATTAGGTTATTGCGTCATAACAGCCTATCAGCTTCAATATGCAAATTTTTCTGACAGATCTAATTTGCATATTCCTAGAATCTGGGCTGGTTTCTTTTTTATTAATTCTTTCTACAACTTTTTTACGATGTCTTATTAACTTTTTATTATTGATTGTGATTTAGATCGAATTCTGGCCTTAAGAACAAATCAAAAGAGGAATTTTGTGTGAAAGCGATAAATCTTCCTTTCCAAGAGAACCGTTTTCTGTTTGGTTTAGTTTCAGAGCAGATATAATTAAACAAACCAAAAAAGTGACTTGTCATTTGGTCAGAAATCATCCGTAAAGAACACAGATATAAACTATATAAATATTTTCTTTATGAATTTTATGTAGCACTTTCCAGCATTTGCTGTGTTTTTGTTTCTTTTGTTCATCCACATTTCCATGTTCCAGCTCTGTGCTTTGGCTCAGTTTATCAGCTCCCATTTACAGAAAAAAGAAAAGTTCTGCATTCCAAAACACACAGCATGTTTGATTCGCTTCCAACGACCAAGTCGATTCGGAGTCGATTCGTTTTATTGCCAGCTTTCCCTTGGACCTAAATGAAAGCATTCTTCACTTTCATTCTCTTCTCCTCTAACGGACAAGCTAATCAGAAGGCCGAGACGTCTTTCTGCTCCCTCATAAAGTCCAACACGATGCTTTTTGCCCTCAGCGAATTCCTCCTCCACAGCCCTCGCTGTGCGCTGTTTAGCTTTGTCTCTCTCGCAGGACGCAGGCTCGGGGCCAGATAATAAAAGGCCGGCCCGTGTGGAGCCGTCGTGTTTATGTAGGACTCGCATACGGCTGTGTAGAGCTTCCAAATCGGAGACAGAGGTTCGAGCAGATACACACAGCTGAGTGAAGACTGACACATGCTGTTACTCCTGAATTCCTCACGCTCGTGTCCCAGACAAATCCAATTACACTGAAAGAAGGACCGACTCAGCACATTAACTAATGTCTAATCTAAATGATGACGGACTGGGGGATTTTTCTTTTCCCCCAAAAGCCTAAAATGATGAAATAAATGTATTTTTCTGTTGATAAAACAGAGATTGCTTTGTTGTGCATTCATGTTCAACTTCAAAATAAGGGCCTTGAAACTATCAGAAAAGTTAGTGTTGTAAGTATGAACAGTATGTGTTATTGCATCATAAGATGTAACAGCCTATCAAGTACAGTATGCAAATTAGTTTAATCGAATTTAACCCTAGAATCAGACATTTCATGATGTTTGCTGATGTTGCACTGCGTCCTGCAGGTGTCTCTTCTCTAGACGTGTCAAGTCCAGGCAGAGGAAGAGCCGCTCGGAGCCGAGGGAGACCCAAAGGCTCGGGAAGCGGTGGGAAGTGCGCGAGCAGGAAGGGTCGAGGGAGGAAGTCGACGGCTGGCAGCGCAGCAGCGATGGCTGGAGCGATGGCGGGAGCAGCGGCCGCCTCAGCTGCGGCGTACGCGGCGTACGGCTACAGCGTGTCTAAAGGTGGGTTCGTCAAGCAGGACGTGAAAAATCAAAAGTTTGTTTGAAAGAGCTGTTACTATAGAAACTATATAAACCAATCAGAATCCAGAATTCATCTCATCCGTTTCAGACTCCAGCGATGCAACAGAGTTACGTTGCGTTAATGGTGCTTCGTTGTAATTTCCTCCCTCAGGTATTGCTGCCGCTACTTCTGGCTCCTTGCAGCCAGCGATCGCTCGATCTTCATCCTCCGCAGCGCTCGTTCCCGTAGGCACGCCCTCTCCCCAGGCTAAAGGCTCGGTCCTGGGCTCTGGCGCTCAGCTCCTCCCACACGGCAGCTCGCACGTCCTTCACCCCACCTCCAAGAGAGGCAAAGCTCCGAGTGGTCATGCAGGTGGACGGTAGCAGTAGCACCGCCTGGAGGTTCTCGATTTCTTTGGGCCAGTAATTTGTGAGATTTGTCTACCGATGTTGGGGAAAATATCATTTCACCAGGCCTGTAGTCACTGTGAAGTTTTGGTTTTACGGCTAAAATTCGAATCCGATTTCCGATTCATCTAGCTCGACTGTAATTCCTAGTTTTGCACTTATCCATCCATCCATTGATCCATCACTGATTTTTGGGGCCACCAGCATGAAATATCACCTTTTTTTGGTCTTGGGTTTTGGCAAGAACATTAAGGTCAAACATTTACAACAGAAACAGGAAGAGAAACCTCAGATATCAAGATCAACTTTTGAAATCCGTTTAAAAACGCCAAACTTCTCTTTATCCAGCTTTCAGAATCCGCTTCAGCTTCAGATCCTTCATATTTAAATATTCTGACTTGCGAGGGGAATTTTGTTTTGGAATGAAGGTGTAAATGTCATGCTGCTTTAAAAAAAAAAAAAGTGAAAAGAAAGAAAAAAAATTCACTACTCCACTAAAATGTGGACTATTTCTGACCTGGAAAAGTTTTTGATGGATGTAAAATGTATCATAGCTTAAGTTAAAACAAAAAGAAAAGAAAAAGGTTAATTTATGAAGATTTGTGCTAACTGTAAATTGTAATGGAGCTGTTTATTTTTAAACGTATTGAAATCGCATCGTTTTTGTGGCACCTGTGAGGGTTTTTGGGGGGGTGGGGTTTGGGGTGGGGTGGAGTGGAGTGGGAGGAGTTTATTTTGTCTCTCAAGCGTGATGATTTGTCCAGTGTTTGTAAATACCATGGCGGATCTCGCTCCCTTTCAACGTTCTCCGTATTTCCCATGATGCTCGTATATTTTTATAGTTCACTGTGTACATACGAGAGGAAGAAAAGTGTTGTTTTACTAACGTGGAGTAAATCCGAAATAATAATAATAATAAAAAATCAAAAATAATTCCAAACGCTTCTGTCTGATTTATCGTTATTTTTTTCCGAAAGATAGCGACATTTTATTCGCGAGCAATGTTCATAAGACTACATAACACCTACACGAGAAGGTTTATGACACCCATACCTTTATGCTCATTATAATAAGGATTAGAATATAGATGAAACGTTACAGTCAGCTGAGTGAGTCATTCGTAAAGGCTTACTCCTTACAAGCGTCAGCTCACATAGAGGCTGTTTTTAAGACTGATAATGTCAGTGTTCATAGAGCTACATTTGTTGAAATCCTACATAAGGGCTTCATGATAAGTGACAAAGTCAGACATAAAGTCTGAAAGACATATATATATATATATATATATATATATATATATATATATAGACATGTTAATCTTATGATAAGTGTCAGCTGACATTAAGGCTGATTTTTTTAGGACAGTGATAAGATACAGGACATTACCAGAGGTGTTTATAACCATCTTATAAACAATAAAATGAAACTCGGTTTACTATAAAAATTCATGAGGGAAAGTAAACTTGGTACTCAAGATCAGTGATCATAGAGCTACATGGAACCTTCATAAGGGCTTCATGACAAGTGACATAAAACCTACATAAACATTTATAAACTTATTATATACAGATATATTCGTCTTATGATAAATGCCAGTTGACATTAAGGCTGTCTTTTTAGGAGATAAGATACATAACCCTGTCATGACACTGTCAGAGGTGTTCATAACCATCTGATAAACAATAAAACAAAATTCCTTTTACTGTAAAACTTATAAGAGGAATAAGAAGCCTGTTACCTAAGGGCCACTGAGCGGCAAAGTCAGTTGTCATGACGCTCTAATGTACAGCCAGTCAGCCTGCAGTGTGTTATAACCACCTTATGTCAACATACACCATTTGATCAAGTGAATGAAACTAGCATACGCTCTATGAATGATGCCTGTTGGAATAAGGCTTTATAAATGTTTTGGTGTTGATGTTATATAAACATGCAATCATTGATAGAGTTGTTGGTGGAGGTGCTGTGTGCCATGACCCCGCTTATTAGCCTTCGTACAGATGCGTGGATATTTCTGACCGGTTCTCACACAACCCCATCTAAGGGGCGGATCATAAAGGTCTTCCTCTAAACTGTTGTACACAGGTTCACAGCTACGAGAAGATGAACCGCTGATCCACATTTCCTCTCTTATCTGTTCCTTCAGACCTGATAAGCAAGAGAGTGTAAACACAGGACTTCCAGGAGCACCGGCTTCCCTGTTCCTCTCTGTGTCTGTGTGTGTGTGTGTGTGTGTGTGTGTGAGAGAGAAGTCATCTTGAACTACATCCAAAGCAGTTCCCGCTTTTGGAGTGGAAATGCAGCGTGTGTAACAGGTGCGTGATGCAGTTCAATTCACACGAATTAGGAAGTGTGAATAAAAACCTAGAGGAAGTAATGAATGCTCAGCTATAAATATATTATAGAGACTTTGTTCCCTCACCAGCCTCACTCTGTAGCGGTTACTATAGAAACAGTAAAGTCAGAGCGGCTGTTATAGAAAAATTCTCACCAATCAGAGTCCAGAACTGCACAATGATGTATAAATAAACTCCAGACACATGTTTGGATGAATGCACCTTTATTCAACGTCCTTTTACAATAAAACGGTTTTCTGAAGCGTGGTACATCACACACACTGAATGTCAGGTTTTGGAGTGTAAAGTAAACGGAGAATGTTCTGAAGGTAGGTGTGTGTGTGCGCCGTACAGCTTTGTGTTTGTCACTTCATGAGAGAAATGAAATGTAAATCGAACACATTACAGTAACAATGCATGAGATAAGTGAGTGTTAAGGATTTACAGGTAGCGTTTCAGTTTCAAGCAGTTACACGGTGCTGTGCTGCTAACAGTAAAGGCTTAAAGATAGCGAGGCAGGCCTTCTCGATGGAAAACAGGTGAGTGTCATCCACCTCCGGGCAGCTCTGCCTCATGAACTCAGCCAGGCGGAGCAGGTACTCGATGTTGTAGCCCGTCTTCCCCTTGCACACTGCGATCTGAGCGGCGATCTCGTCTGTACTCGCCGGACCCAGGTAGGTCGGGTTGTCTTCTGTAGCGATGTAGACCAGAGCCTGGACCGAAGGCTGGCTCTCGTCACGTGGGATGAACTCGACCATACGGGTGCCGTAGCCTCCTCGTACCGCCTCGCGAATGTTCAGGTAGGCGAGGGACTCCTCGATCTGGGAGCCGGTCACCTCGAAGGCCACGCCCCAGGTGCATGCCTACAGAGGAGGGAGAGGCGGAGTTAAAGTTTGATTACAAACTCAAAACGCGTAAAAGATGCTGTATCTAGATGACGATTTTTAAAAACTTTATCTATTTTACTTTTCACCACTGTTGTCTTTCTGTGGCATTTACAATAAGCCAATAATGTTATTTTCAGCCTCCTCACTACCACTGATTCCCCTTAAAAAATAAAAGATAGGAGGAACCGGAAGTGGCACTTACGTCATCCTCCTCCAGGAGCGTCACCACTCTTCCAGGCTGTCATAAAAAATAAATAAATAAATATTAATGAATCACGAACACGGTAAATTACAAGCAAAAAGGGGCACGATAATAACAAACAAACAAAAATAAATAAATAAAGCTGACGGTACCATTTCGTCACTTCCGCGGTGGAAGGTGTCCCCGTGCCAGAAGAGCCGCTTGTACCCGCGGATGAAGCCGACGTGGCTCCGCTTGTGTTTAAAGTCGGGTTTCCACACCAGGGAACCGTAGCCGAAAATCCACAGGCTACTTTTACCGGCTATGATGTCTTGAGGCTTCATTGTGGGAAATGATTCGACGACGCACGAAAGAATAATAGATATGATATGAAACCGTTACCGTTTACCGGGGCTAGCCCGTTAGCGTTTCAGCTTCCTCCGGTCGAGGAGCAGAGGTATCGGCTGGCTCACCGCTAGACCGCGAGCGGTACCGGAGCCCAACTGCTTGGCAGTTGTGAAGATGGAATTGCGCGAATCTTGTTGTTTTGCCTGGTGCATTGCCGCCGCATTAGTGTCGCCGCATCATTGCCTTAAAACGCCATCTTAGCCTCCTTAGGCTCAGCTCGAGATCAAAGACTTAAAACCGCGCCCTACGGGCACTCGTCTCGCGCGCTGGCTTTTCTCAAATATTGAGAAACTAAAGTGCAAATCCTTTCTACCTTGAGCGAGAGATATATAAAGTTCTAGCCTTATAGAGCCTCTCCCGCAGCGCTGCTCGTCGCTCGGATGATGAAATGAAGCTCGCGTCCCTTCATATATATCCTGCAAGCGCGTTACCATGGCGCGACGTCATTCTGCACGCGCTCCCCCTCTAAACCAATCGCGGTATCAACAAGAGGCGGGCTTCCACGTCTCTCACCCAATCACCGCGTGAAGTATTGCCATGGAACGCGAACCGTAACCCACCCCTCACATTATTGCTCATCCGATTGGTCGACCTAGCTGTCAGTCACACATTTCTTCCACTTCTATTGGTCAATCTGAGCGTCTTTGCATGTAATTATCATAAAAGTACGGCTGATGCAACTCGTAATGGTCGTTTCACAGTAACAGGGTACAGTTGGTTCTGGGAAAGTGTTGCATCAGAGAGAGAGAGAGCGAGACTTGTGTTGGGTCTTTTGTTGGTTGAATTGGAAAGGACATGGAGTTCTAAATGTCCTAAGAAAAAAATTAGTAGCTTGTGGTCAGCAACAACAACAAGCTGGATGTAGTCAGAGTCAATCCTAACAGGTAGAGTGAATGTTTTGTAGAGTTTCAGCCCGTAGTTGAGCAACTCAGTTGAAGAACACAATAATCAAACATAAAAATGAAATAATTAGCCTCAGGGTTGGGGGTTCAAGTCCCATTTCCACCCTGTGTGTGTGGAGTTTTTATGTTCTCCCCATACTCCTGGGGTTTCCTCTGGGTTCTCCGGTTTCCTCCACATGACTGAAGACCTTCTGTTGTCTCTAAATTGACCGTAGTGTGCGATCATGTCCAGCGATGGGTGTGCACGCTTGTTCCCTGAGTCCCACAGGTTCCAAGTGACCATGTGTAGGATAAGAGGTAAAGAAAATGGATGGATGATCTCAGGTCATGTCATCACTATATTGCCAAAAGTTTTGGGACGTCTGCCTTTACATGCACATGAATGTAATATGGAGTTGTCCCGCCCTTTGCAGCTATAACAGCTTCAACTCTTCTGGGAAGGCTTTCCACAAGGTTTAGGAGTGTGTTTATGGGAATTTTTGACCATTCCTCTAGAAGCACATTTGTGAGGTCAGGCACTGATGTTGGATGAGAAGGTCTGGCTCACAGTCTCCACTCTAATTCATCCCAAAGGTGTTCTATGGGGTTGAGGTCAGGACTCTGTGCAGGTCAGTCAAGTTCCTCCACACCAAACTCACTCATCCATGTCTTTATGGACCTTGCTTTGGTCACTGGTGTGCAGTCATGTTGGAACAGGAAGGGGTCATCCCCAAACTGTTCCCACAAAGTTGGGAGCATGAAATTGTCCAAAATGTCTTGGTATGAAGCTGAAGCATTAAGAGTTCCTTTCACTGGAACTAAGGGGCCGAGCCCAACCCCTGAAAAACAACACCTGAACTCAATGATCTGGAGGGGTGTCCCAAAACCTTTGGCAATATTTAACCTGAATTGACACAGATTTTGGTCAGATTTACACCAGATTTCTCAAAACTTCATTCACATTTTATAATTAGTTACATTTGAAAAAAACCCCACTCATCTTTGCCCTATATTGAAATGTTGTTGACGTTCCTCCAGGGGAAAAGACTCGACTCACGTGGCGACAGATCTGACAAAACAAGACAAATGAACATGATGTACCAACACAGTCTCAAGAACCAATGATTCATTTCATAATAACGCAATAATTAGCGTCTATGTTTGTGTACTTAACCCAGATTAGCACAGCTTCTTAAAGTATCTAGCTTAAAACCTTCTCATGAACTGTTTTTTTATATTGATGTTGGGATTGTCAGTGGTCAGATTTTTACACAATCAATCAATATTTCATTTCATTGTTATTTATAATATTACAATAATAATATTTACTTGTCTGACACACGTAGCGTCATGTGGTGTTTTCATGATTCAGCGTGAATCACTGCACCATCAAAACGACTGAAACGTTTCAGGAACACGATATTATTCATCACTGACATGTTTCAAAATTCCCTTCAGGTTTTAAATCCAAAAATTTGTGAGGAATTGGAGTATGAAGATTTAGTGTGTCTTCGTATTTGAGTGTATTCGTTGTACAGCCACAAAGTGAACAATAAGAACCTGTTTTGTGTTATCCCCCCCCCCGGCAGTGTGTTTAACTTTGCCACTGATCTTCAGACGATGGATTAAACCCAAGATTCCACCTGGGGCTTGAACACTGCCTCGTTTTTCAGCAGGACCTATAGTGGGTTTTTTTTTTTACCGTTTCCAAGTCGTGCCCTAGTTTCTTCATAAAGGCCATTTTGGCGTTTTTCCAACTCTAATTCTTTAATAATGGCTATAGGGTTGGGAAACTTCTCGACTTCACTCGGAATAGATCAGATAAGAGCAGCACACACGTGACAAATTGAGTTTCGGCTTTATTTCTTCACTATGGCGTTTTTTTTGGACACAAGTGTAATCAATCCAGTCCCAGAGGAATCTAGGTGTTTTTATTCCTGGGGTCCGGTTGCTAACCCACTTGCGGCAGGTAATCCCCATTGTCCAGGCTTTTATTATTAGAGTGCTCAGGTGTGTTACGGACCGGAACCTGAGAACAATACTAGGTTCCGCTGAGGGGAACCTAGAAGACGCCATTCAGGACCTCAGGCTCAGAAGGGGAGAAAGAGTAAGACCTGCTCCGAGAAAAAGAAGAAAAGGAACCGAGAAGCAGCTGCCAAATTTGTCACAGTGTTTCTGTGAAATCTGGAGTCAATCTTAAAGCAGCACCATCCATCTTCTCAGGCTCACCAGCTCAGGATTTTCAAAAATTCCTGTGTGGAATTACCGTCTTCACCAGGAAGCTGATTATTTTCCTTATAACACCTCCGAAGTATTTCTTTCCTCTCCAACAATTAACAATGGTTTATTTATTAAAACACTATCATAGATTTCTAGACGCATTAAATTATGTGGAAAGTTCCACGTGTTTCTTCAGCTTGCTTCGTTTTTTAGAAGATAATTAAACAAAAAATTAAAACACGGCTTGTTGAGAAAATTGTCGGACCTTTACAAAGACTCGTCTCCTGACAGAAAACACTGTCCTTTTTATGTTCCTTAGCGATAAATTTCAATTTTTTTATTTCTATCCTGAACGTATAGAATTCTGTAAAGCCGCTTTGTGAAAACGTGCATTGAATTAAATTAAATGTTCTACTCTGTACAGTAACCATACGTTCTCGTCATTGGTTTAATTGGTCAGAAAGTGTTGATTAATTTTCCGTAAGAGGAATGCTGACAGTGGGAAAGCACACGTTTTTATTATGTCATTGTTTCTAAAGCAACATGTCGTTCAGGAAGAGGGCGTGTCACATACATCGGTTATTTTGGGAATATTGTCTAAGAAGACATTTATCTTCTTACGGACTTTATAGGCGGAGTCTCCAGTGTCACAGCTTTTTGTAATCGTAAACTCGTTCTTAGTAACATGACAAGCTGCATAAAGTTTACGACTGTTTGTAGCTGCTATAATGACAGTGACCACTCATTTCAAAGCTTTATATCCAAAGTGAAATAGATTATCTATCTATCTATCTATCTATCTATCTATCTATCTATCTATCTATCTATCTATCTACCTATCTATCTATCTATCTATCTATCTATCTATCTATCTATCTATCTATCTATCTATCTATCTACTTAAAAGGAGGGAAATGGCAGACACAGTTAGAAAGACGTCACAAAACCTCAGGAAAGTGTATCATGTCAGAAAACATTTCAGAAAGAACTTCATTTTTTTGTAATAAATAAAAATTGACAAACACAGAAACCCCAAGATGTGCTGTGAGAGTAACTGCGATACATCACACCACTGCATCACTGATTATTTTCCTTTATCTACTGCCACAAACACGTGGAAATGACCAGAGTGCACAGACTCAGCACACGACCCTCACCACACGGCCAGTCTTCATTATAAATAGCCAGAAACCTCTCTCCCAGTTCTGCCCCTGCTGCAGGGTTCAGTAAACAACCCCCTCTGCCTTCTCCCCGTGTAACACTTCCTTATGTTTACCCCAGGCTCCTCTTTCCTCTTTCGTGAAAAGAGGATTATCTATAAATAGAGGTATTAGCTGCCATCATACCATCCCGTTCCTGTGTAAGCTCCTTAAAAGTCTGCGTGATGTATAGAGCTTTCTCTGCCACGCTGCTGCCAGGCTCTTTCTGTTTACTCTCTCCACCGTAACCTAAAGCCCCGGCGTCCGGCAGCCTGACCTTGTGTACGTCCTAAACACGGCAGCTGTGGGGTTTTTTTTTTATTCTTTCCCCTTCCTCTGACCTTTAGTTTTTAAAGTATATCTATAGAAATAACAATACCTTCATATTTGTCTCCTTATAACCTCTGGAGTTTCTCAGATTATTAACCCCAATGAAACTGTATAGTGGTGGAACTGAGGAATGTTAATCAGGACCAGCTTCCTGCTGTGATCAATAAACCATTCGCTCACATTTATTTATTCCTCTGGCAAAAAAGGCAAGGCAGAAAACAGTCCAAGGAATACATGGAAAGCACAAAAAAAACCCCCACAAAAGGTTAAATAATAAATAAATAAATAAATAGAAAACATATTTAAGTTAACTGGTATAAAAAATATCACATACAAAAGAGACAAAAAATTAAAAAAAAAAACAATTTAAAGAATTGTTAGTATTTTTACTATTTTTAAAACTGCCAAATAATACAGCTTTAATGTCGGATCAGTATTAAAAAAAAAAAATCAGAAATCTTTACAAAAAGTGACAGTGTGTGTCCGTTTGGTTTGTTAAAAAACAAAAAAGAATTACAAGGAAATCTGCAGAAAAATATTTAAGTTAATTGGTATAAAAATATCAAGTAAAAAAGAGACAAAAATTATTAAAATTTTTACTATTTTAAAACTTCCAAATAATTTAATGTTGGATTAGAGTTAAAAACAAACAAACGAAAAATTCTTACCAAAGGTTACAATACATGTCAGTTTGGTTTGGTAATAAATAAATAAATAAATAAATAAACTACAAGCAAATCTGCAGTAAAAAAAATCTTTAAGTTAATTGGTATAAAAATATCAAGAAAAAAAAACAAAAATGAAAAAATGTATAAAATTGCTAGAATTTTTTTTTTTTTTTTTTTTACTATTTTTAAAGCTTCCAAATAATACAACTTCAGAGAAAAAAACAAAATGACAAGCAAATCTGCAGCATTGTGTAAAAAATATTTAAATTAATTGGTCTCAAAATATCACTTATATTTAAAAAAATATAATAATTAAATAAAAATGTTGAAAATTGTTAGATTTTGTAGTAGTTTTTAAATAATTCAGCTTAGTACAAATACTACAAACAAAACTGTCACAATACATGAGAATAGCATATTGTGTTATAATTTATAAGGCTAATTAATAATAATAATAATAATAATAATAAGTTTTCATAAAACAGCTCCACCCTGTCTGTTTTTCACAGATGTTGTCACGAGAAACAAAAACAAGTGCTGATCATAACACGTAATAAACATTCATTCATAATAACAGGTGATAACAATAATCATGAACACACACACACACACACACACACACACACAGCAAAAACCCAGGGGAAAATGCGAAAAAGCACTTCTTTCACTTCTTCCATTTTTCTATAAACATTTTTTAACAAAACCTTGCAGCAGATCTTCAGATCTTTCCTCATGACCTCAAAGCGATACTCAGAAGGGTGTAGGCGAGAGTGTGTGCGTTTCACAACACAACACAACACAACACACACGTCTCAACATGTTCCTCCCAGGCCCTCATTCACCACCAGCTTCTATATATATACTTATACATTCCAGGGCTTCAAAAGTATTGGCACCCTTCTGAAGAAAGAACAGAAATGATCATATCATAGAAAAATGACGCTCAATGAAATCAGTTTTTCTAGACAATCTTTAAATTACTACACAAAACTTCTCTTTTAATGTGTTATAAAGTTGTCTAGATTAAAAATAAACACAAACAGTTACCCTGACTGGTGTCATGTGGGATTAGTGAATGTGTGTTTTGTTGTGTGTTAAAGACAGAGTGTGTGTTTTGTTGTGTGTTAAAGACAGAGTGTGTGTTTTGTTGTGTGTTAAAGACAGAGTGTGTGTTTTGTTGTGTGTTAAAGACAGAGTGTGTGTTTTGTTGTGTGTTAAAGACAGAGTGTGTGTTTTGTTGTGTGTTAAAGACAGAGTGTGTGTTTTGTTGTGTGTTAAAGACAGAGTGTGTGTTTTGTTGTGTGTTAAAGACAGAGTGTGTGTTTTGTTGTGTGTTAAAGACAGAGTGTGTGTTTTGTTGTGTGTTAAAGACAGAGTGTGTGTTTTGTTGTGTGTTAAAGACAGCGAGTGTGTTTTGTTGTGTGTTAAAGACAGAGTGTGTGTTTTGTTGTGTGTTAAAGACAGAGTGTGTGTTTTGTTGTGTGTTTTGTTGTGTGTTAAAGACAGAGTGTGTGTTTTGTTGTGTGTTAAAGACAGAGTGTGTGTTTTGTTGTGTGTTAAAGACAGAGTGTGTGTTTTGTTGTGTGTTAAAGACAGTGTGTGTGTTTTGTTGTGTGTTAAAGACAGAGTGTGTGTTTTGTTGTGTGTTAAAGACAGAGTGTGTGTTTTGTTGTGTGTTAAAGACAGTGTGTGTGTTTTGTTGTGTGTTAAAGACAGAGTGTGTGTTTTGTTGTGTGTTAAAGACAGAGTGTGTGTTTTGTTGTGTGTTAAAGACAGAGTGTGTGTTTTGTTGTGTGTTAAAGACAGTGTGTGTGTTTTGTTGTGTGTTAAAGACAGTGTGTGTGTTTTGTTGTGTGTTAAAGACAGAGTGTGTGTTTTGTTGTGTGTTAAAGACAGAGTGTGTGTTTTGTTGTGTGTTAAAGACAGAGTGTGTGTTTTGTTGTGTGTTAAAGACAGAGTGTGTGTTTTGTTGTGTGTTAAAGACAGAGTGTGTGTTTTGTTGTGTGTTAAAGACAGAGTGTGTGTTTTGTTGTGTGTTAAAGACAGAGTGTGTGTTTTGTTGTGTGTTAAAGACAGAGTGTGTGTTTTGTTGTGTGTTAAAGACAGAGTGTGTGTTTTGTTGTGTGTTAAAGACAGAGTGTGTGTTTTGTTGTGTGTTAAAGACAGAGTGTGTGTTTTGTTGTGTGTTAAAGACAGAGTGTGTGTTTTGTTGTGTGTTTTGTTGTGTGTTAAAGACAGAGTGTGTGTTTTGTTGTGTGTTAAAGACAGAGTGTGTGTTTTGTTGTGTGTTAAAGACAGAGTGTGTGTTTTGTTGTGTGTTAAAGACAGAGTGTGTGTTTTGTTGTGTGTTTTGTTGTGTGTTAAAGACAGAGTGTGTGTTTTGTTGTGTGTTAAAGACAGAGTGTGTGTTTTGTTGTGTGTTAAAGACAGAGTGTGTGTTTTGTTGTGTGTTAAAGACAGAGTGTGTGTTTTGTTGTGTGTTAAAGACAGAGTGTGTGTTTTGTTGTGTGTTAAAGACAGTGTGTGTGTTTTGTTGTGTGTTAAAGACAGAGTGTGTGTTTTGTTGTGTGTTAAAGACAGAGTGTGTGTTTTGTTGTGTGTTAAAGACAGTGTGTGTGTTTTGTTGTGTGTTAAAGACAGAGTGTGTGTTTTGTTGTGTGTTAAAGACAGAGTGTGTGTTTTGTTGTGTGTTAAAGACAGAGTGTGTGTTTTGTTGTGTGTTAAAGACAGTGTGTGTGTTTTTGTTGTGTGTTAAAGACAGTGTGTGTGTTTTGTTGTGTGTTAAAGACAGAGTGTGTGTTTTGTTGTGTGTTAAAGACAGAGTGTGTGTTTTGTTGTGTGTTAAAGACAGAGTGTGTGTTTTGTTGTGTGTTAAAGACAGAGTGTGTGTTTTGTTGTGTGTTAAAGACAGAGTGTGTGTTTTGTTGTGTGTTAAAGACAGAGTGTGTGTTTTGTTGTGTGTTAAAGACAGAGTGTGTGTTTTGTTGTGTGTTAAAGACAGAGTGTGTGTTTTGTTGTGTGTTAAAGACAGAGTGTGTGTTTTGTTGTGTGTTAAAGACAGAGTGTGTGTTTTGTTGTGTGTTAAAGACAGAGTGTGTGTTTTGTTGTGTGTTAAAGACAGAGTGTGTGTTTTGTTGTGTGTTAAAGACAGAGTGTGTGTTTTGTTGTGTGTTTTGTTGTGTGTTAAAGACAGAGTGTGTGTTTTGTTGTGTGTTAAAGACAGAGTGTGTGTTTTGTTGTGTGTTAAAGACAGAGTGTGTGTTTTGTTGTGTGTTAAAGACAGAGTGTGTGTTTTGTTGTGTGTTTTGTTGTGTGTTAAAGACAGAGTGTGTGTTTTGTTGTGTGTTAAAGACAGAGTGTGTGTTTTGTTGTGTGTTAAAGACAGAGTGTGTGTTTTGTTGTGTGTTAAAGACAGAGTGTGTGTTTTGTTGTGTGTTAAAGACAGAGTGTGTGTTTTGTTGTGTGTTAAAGACAGTGTGTGTGTTTTGTTGTGTGTTAAAGACAGAGTGTGTGTTTTGTTGTGTGTTAAAGACAGAGTGTGTGTTTTGTTGTGTGTTAAAGACAGTGTGTGTGTTTTGTTGTGTGTTAAAGACAGTGTGTGTGTTTTGTTGTGTGTTAAAGACAGAGTGTGTGTTTTGTTGTGTGTTAAAGACAGAGTGTGTGTTTTGTTGTGTGTTAAAGACAGAGTGTGTGTTTTGTTGTGTGTTAAAGACAGAGTGTGTGTTTTGTTGTGTGTTAAAGACAGAGTGTGTGTTTTGTTGTGTGTTAAAGACAGAGTGTGTGTTTTGTTGTGTGTTAAAGACAGCGAGTGTGTTTTGTTGTGTGTTAAAGACAGAGTGTGTGTTTTGTTGTGTGTTAAAGACAGAGTGTGTGTTTTGTTGTGTGTTTTGTTGTGTGTTAAAGACAGAGTGTGTGTTTTGTTGTGTGTTAAAGACAGAGTGTGTGTTTTGTTGTGTGTTAAAGACAGAGTGTGTGTTTTGTTGTGTGTTAAAGACAGAGTGTGTGTTTTGTTGTGTGTTAAAGACAGAGTGTGTGTTTTGTTGTGTGTTAAAGACAGTGTGTGTGTTTTGTTGTGTGTTAAAGACAGAGTGTGTGTTTTGTTGTGTGTTAAAGACAGAGTGTGTGTTTTGTTGTGTGTTAAAGACAGTGTGTGTGTTTTGTTGTGTGTTAAAGACAGAGTGTGTGTTTTGTTGTGTGTTAAAGACAGAGTGTGTGTTTTGTTGTGTGTTAAAGACAGAGTGTGTGTTTTGTTGTGTGTTAAAGACAGTGTGTGTGTTTTGTTGTGTGTTAAAGACAGTGTGTGTGTTTTGTTGTGTGTTAAAGACAGAGTGTGTGTTTTGTTGTGTGTTAAAGACAGAGTGTGTGTTTTGTTGTGTGTTAAAGACAGAGTGTGTGTTTTGTTGTGTGTTAAAGACAGAGTGTGTGTTTTGTTGTGTGTTAAAGACAGAGTGTGTGTTTTGTTGTGTGTTAAAGACAGAGTGTGTGTTTTGTTGTGTGTTAAAGACAGAGTGTGTGTTTTGTTGTGTGTTAAAGACAGAGTGTGTGTTTTGTTGTGTGTTAAAGACAGAGTGTGTGTTTTGTTGTGTGTTAAAGACAGAGTGTGTGTTTTGTTGTGTGTTAAAGACAGAGTGTGTGTTTTGTTGTGTGTTAAAGACAGAGTGTGTGTTTTGTTGTGTGTTAAAGACAGAGTGTGTGTTTTGTTGTGTGTTAAAGACAGAGTGTGTGTTTTGTTGTGTGTTAAAGACAGAGTGTGTGTTTTGTTGTGTGTTTTGTTGTGTGTTAAAGACAGAGTGTGTGTTTTGTTGTGTGTTAAAGACAGAGTGTGTGTTTTGTTGTGTGTTAAAGACAGAGTGTGTGTTTTGTTGTGTGTTAAAGACAGAGTGTGTGTTTTGTTGTGTGTTAAAGACAGAGTGTGTGTTTTGTTGTGTGTTAAAGACAGAGTGTGTGTTTTGTTGTGTGTTAAAGACAGTGTGTGTGTTTTGTTGTGTGTTAAAGACAGAGTGTGTGTTTTGTTGTGTGTTAAAGACAGAGTGTGTGTTTTGTTGTGTGTTAAAGACAGTGTGTGTGTTTTGTTGTGTGTTAAAGACAGTGTGTGTGTTTTGTTGTGTGTTAAAGACAGAGTGTGTGTTTTGTTGTGTGTTAAAGACAGTGTGTGTGTTTTGTTGTGTGTTAAAGACAGAGTGTGTGTTTTGTTGTGTGTTAAAGACAGAGTGTGTGTTTTGTTGTGTGTTAAAGACAGAGTGTGTGTTTTGTTGTGTGTTAAAGACAGAGTGTGTGTTTTGTTGTGTGTTAAAGACAGAGTGTGTGTTTTGTTGTGTGTTAAAGACAGAGTGTGTGTTTTGTTGTGTGTTAAAGACAGTGTGTGTGTTTTGTTGTGTGTTAAAGACAGAGTGTGTGTTTTGTTGTGTGTTAAAGACAGAGTGTGTGTTTTGTTGTGTGTTAAAGACAGTGTGTGTGTTTTGTTGTGTGTTAAAGACAGTGTGTGTGTTTTGTTGTGTGTTAAAGACAGTGTGTGTGTTTTGTTGTGTGTTAAAGACAGAGTGTGTGTTTTGTTGTGTGTTAAAGACAGAGTGTGTGTTTTGTTGTGTGTTAAAGACAGAGTGTGTGTTTTGTTGTGTGTTAAAGACAGCGAGTGTGTTTTGTTGTGTGTTAAAGACAGAGTGTGTGTTTTGTTGTGTGTTAAAGACAGAGTGTGTGTTTTGTTGTGTGTTTTGTTGTGTGTTAAAGACAGAGTGTGTGTTTTGTTGTGTGTTAAAGACAGAGTGTGTGTTTTGTTGTGTGTTAAAGACAGAGTGTGTGTTTTGTTGTGTGTTAAAGACAGAGTGTGTGTTTTGTTGTGTGTTAAAGACAGAGTGTGTGTTTTGTTGTGTGTTAAAGACAGAGTGTGTGTTTTGTTGTGTGTTAAAGACAGTGTGTGTGTTTTGTTGTGTGTTAAAGACAGAGTGTGTGTTTTGTTGTGTGTTAAAGACAGAGTGTGTGTTTTGTTGTGTGTTAAAGACAGTGTGTGTGTTTTGTTGTGTGTTAAAGACAGTGTGTGTGTTTTGTTGTGTGTTAAAGACAGAGTGTGTGTTTTGTTGTGTGTTAAAGACAGAGTGTGTGTTTTGTTGTGTGTTAAAGACAGAGTGTGTGTTTTGTTGTGTGTTAAAGACAGAGTGTGTGTTTTGTTGTGTGTTAAAGACAGAGTGTGTGTTTTTGTTGTGTGTTTTGTTGTGTGTTAAAGACAGAGTGTGTGTTTTGTTGTGTGTTAAAGACAGAGTGTGTGTTTTGTTGTGTGTTAAAGACAGAGTGTGTGTTTTGTTGTGTGTTAAAGACAGAGTGTGTGTTTTGTTGTGTGTTAAAGACAGAGTGTGTGTTTTGTTGTGTGTTAAAGACAGTGTGTGTGTTTTGTTGTGTGTTAAAGACAGAGTGTGTGTTTTGTTGTGTGTTAAAGACAGAGTGTGTGTTTTGTTGTGTGTTAAAGACAGAGTGTGTGTTTTGTTGTGTGTTAAAGACAGTGTGTGTGTTTTGTTGTGTGTTAAAGACAGAGTGTGTGTTTTGTTGTGTGTTAAAGACAGAGTGTGTGTTTTGTTGTGTGTTAAAGACAGTGTGTGTGTTTTGTTGTGTGTTAAAGACAGTGTGTGTGTTTTGTTGTGTGTTAAAGACAGTGTGTGTGTTTTGTTGTGTGTTAAAGACAGAGTGTGTGTTTTGTTGTGTGTTAAAGACAGAGTGTGTGTTTTGTTGTGTGTTAAAGACAGAGTGTGTGTTTTGTTGTGTGTTAAAGACAGCGAGTGTGTTTTGTTGTGTGTTAAAGACAGAGTGTGTGTTTTGTTGTGTGTTAAAGACAGAGTGTGTGTTTTGTTGTGTGTTTTGTTGTGTGTTAAAGACAGAGTGTGTGTTTTGTTGTGTGTTAAAGACAGAGTGTGTGTTTTGTTGTGTGTTAAAGACAGAGTGTGTGTTTTGTTGTGTGTTAAAGACAGAGTGTGTGTGTTTTGTTGTGTGTTAAAGACAGAGTGTGTGTTTTGTTGTGTGTTAAAGACAGTGTGTGTGTTTTGTTGTGTGTTAAAGACAGAGTGTGTGTTTTGTTGTGTGTTAAAGACAGAGTGTGTGTTTTGTTGTGTGTTAAAGACAGTGTGTGTGTTTTGTTGTGTGTTAAAGACAGTGTGTGTGTTTTGTTGTGTGTTAAAGACAGTGTGTGTGTTTTGTTGTGTGTTAAAGACAGAGTGTGTGTTTTGTTGTGTGTTAAAGACAGAGTGTGTGTTTTGTTGTGTGTTAAAGACAGAGTGTGTGTTTTGTTGTGTGTTAAAGACAGCGAGTGTGTTTTGTTGTGTGTTAAAGACAGAGTGTGTGTTTTGTTGTGTGTTAAAGACAGAGTGTGTGTGTTTTGTTGTGTGTTTTGTTGTGTGTTAAAGACAGAGTGTGTGTTTTGTTGTGTGTTAAAGACAGAGTGTGTGTTTTGTTGTGTGTTAAAGACAGAGTGTGTGTTTTGTTGTGTGTTAAAGACAGAGTGTGTGTTTTGTTGTGTGTTAAAGACAGAGTGTGTGTTTTGTTGTGTGTTAAAGACAGAGTGTGTGTTTTGTTGTGTGTTAAAGACAGTGTGTGTGTTTTGTTGTGTGTTAAAGACAGAGTGTGTGTTTTGTTGTGTGTTAAAGACAGAGTGTGTGTTTTGTTGTGTGTTAAAGACAGTGTGTGTGTTTTGTTGTGTGTTAAAGACAGTGTGTGTGTTTTGTTGTGTGTTAAAGACAGAGTGTGTGTGTTTTGTTGTGTGTTAAAGACAGAGTGTGTGTTTTGTTGTGTGTTAAAGACAGAGTGTGTGTTTTGTTGTGTGTTAAAGACAGAGTGTGTGTTTTGTTGTGTGTTAAAGACAGAGTGTGTGTTTTGTTGTGTGTTTTGTTGTGTGTTAAAGACAGAGTGTGTGTTTTGTTGTGTGTTAAAGACAGAGTGTGTGTTTTGTTGTGTGTTAAAGACAGAGTGTGTGTTTTGTTGTGTGTTAAAGACAGAGTGTGTGTTTTGTTGTGTGTTAAAGACAGTGTGTGTGTTTTGTTGTGTGTTAAAGACAGAGTGTGTGTTTTGTTGTGTGTTAAAGACAGAGTGTGTGTTTTGTTGTGTGTTAAAGACAGTGTGTGTGTTTTGTTGTGTGTTAAAGACAGTGTGTGTGTTTTGTTGTGTGTTAAAGACAGAGTGTGTGTTTTGTTGTGTGTTAAAGACAGTGTGTGTGTTTTGTTGTGTGTTAAAGACAGAGTGTGTGTTTTGTTGTGTGTTAAAGACAGTGTGTGTGTTTTGTTGTGTGTTAAAGACAGTGTGTGTGTTTTGTTGTGTGTTAAAGACAGAGTGTGTGTTTTGTTGTGTGTTAAAGACAGAGTGTGTGTTTTGTTGTGTGTTTTGTTGTGTGTTAAAGACAGAGTGTGTGTTTTGTTGTGTGTTAAAGACAGAGTGTGTGTTTTGTTGTGTGTTAAAGACAGAGTGTGTGTTTTGTTGTGTGTTAAAGACAGAGTGTGTGTTTTGTTGTGTGTTAAAGACAGAGTGTGTGTTTTGTTGTGTGTTAAAGACAGAGTGTGTGTTTTGTTGTGTGTTAAAGACAGAGTGTGTGTTTTGTTGTGTGTTTTGTTGTGTGTTAAAGACAGAGTGTGTGTTTTGTTGTGTGTTAAAGACAGTGTGTGTGTTTTGTTGTGTGTTAAAGACAGAGTGTGTGTTTTGTTGTGTGTTAAAGACAGAGTGTGTGTTTTGTTGTGTGTTAAAGACAGTGTGTGTGTTTTGTTGTGTGTTAAAGACAGAGTGTGTGTTTTGTTGTGTGTTAAAGACAGTGTGTGTGTTTTGTTGTGTGTTAAAGACAGAGTGTGTGTTTTGTTGTGTGTTAAAGACAGAGTGTGTGTTTTGTTGTGTGTTAAAGACAGAGTGTGTGTTTTGTTGTGTGTTTTGTTGTGTGTTAAAGACAGAGTGTGTGTTTTGTTGTGTGTTAAAGACAGAGTGTGTGTTTTGTTGTGTGTTTTGTTGTGTGTTAAAGACAGAGTGTGTGTTTTGTTGTGTGTTAAAGACAGAGTGTGTGTTTTGTTGTGTGTTAAAGACAGAGTGTGTGTTTTGTTGTGTGTTAAAGACAGTGTGTGTGTTTTGTTGTGTGTTAAAGACAGAGTGTGTGTTTTGTTGTGTGTTAAAGACAGAGTGTGTGTTTTGTTGTGTGTTAAAGACAGTGTGTGTGTTTTGTTGTGTGTTAAAGACAGTGTGTGTGTTTTGTTGTGTGTTAAAGACAGTGTGTGTGTTTTGTTGTGTGTTAAAGACAGAGTGTGTGTTTTGTTGTGTGTTAAAGACAGAGTGTGTGTTTTGTTGTGTGTTAAAGACAGAGTGTGTGTTTTGTTGTGTGTTAAAGACAGCGAGTGTGTTTTGTTGTGTGTTAAAGACAGAGTGTGTGTTTTGTTGTGTGTTAAAGACAGAGTGTGTGTTTTGTTGTGTGTTTTGTTGTGTGTTAAAGACAGAGTGTGTGTTTTGTTGTGTGTTAAAGACAGAGTGTGTGTTTTGTTGTGTGTTAAAGACAGAGTGTGTGTTTTGTTGTGTGTTAAAGACAGAGTGTGTGTTTTGTTGTGTGTTAAAGACAGAGTGTGTGTTTTGTTGTGTGTTAAAGACAGAGTGTGTGTTTTGTTGTGTGTTAAAGACAGTGTGTGTGTTTTGTTGTGTGTTAAAGACAGAGTGTGTGTTTTGTTGTGTGTTAAAGACAGAGTGTGTGTTTTGTTGTGTGTTAAAGACAGTGTGTGTGTTTTGTTGTGTGTTAAAGACAGTGTGTGTGTTTTGTTGTGTGTTAAAGACAGAGTGTGTGTTTTGTTGTGTGTTAAAGACAGAGTGTGTGTTTTGTTGTGTGTTAAAGACAGAGTGTGTGTTTTGTTGTGTGTTAAAGACAGAGTGTGTGTTTTGTTGTGTGTTAAAGACAGAGTGTGTGTTTTGTTGTGTGTTTTGTTGTGTGTTAAAGACAGAGTGTGTGTTTTGTTGTGTGTTAAAGACAGAGTGTGTGTTTTGTTGTGTGTTAAAGACAGAGTGTGTGTTTTGTTGTGTGTTAAAGACAGAGTGTGTGTTTTGTTGTGTGTTAAAGACAGAGTGTGTGTTTTGTTGTGTGTTAAAGACAGTGTGTGTGTTTTGTTGTGTGTTAAAGACAGAGTGTGTGTTTTGTTGTGTGTTAAAGACAGAGTGTGTGTTTTGTTGTGTGTTAAAGACAGTGTGTGTGTTTTGTTGTGTGTTAAAGACAGTGTGTGTGTTTTGTTGTGTGTTAAAGACAGAGTGTGTGTTTTGTTGTGTGTTAAAGACAGTGTGTGTGTTTTGTTGTGTGTTAAAGACAGAGTGTGTGTTTTGTTGTGTGTTAAAGACAGTGTGTGTGTTTTGTTGTGTGTTAAAGACAGTGTGTGTGTTTTGTTGTGTGTTAAAGACAGAGTGTGTGTTTTGTTGTGTGTTAAAGACAGAGTGTGTGTTTTGTTGTGTGTTTTGTTGTGTGTTAAAGACAGAGTGTGTGTTTTGTTGTGTGTTAAAGACAGAGTGTGTGTTTTGTTGTGTGTTAAAGACAGAGTGTGTGTTTTGTTGTGTGTTAAAGACAGAGTGTGTGTTTTGTTGTGTGTTAAAGACAGAGTGTGTGTTTTGTTGTGTGTTAAAGACAGAGTGTGTGTTTTGTTGTGTGTTAAAGACAGAGTGTGTGTTTTGTTGTGTGTTTTGTTGTGTGTTAAAGACAGAGTGTGTGTTTTGTTGTGTGTTAAAGACAGTGTGTGTGTTTTGTTGTGTGTTAAAGACAGAGTGTGTGTTTTGTTGTGTGTTAAAGACAGAGTGTGTGTTTTGTTGTGTGTTAAAGACAGTGTGTGTGTTTTGTTGTGTGTTAAAGACAGAGTGTGTGTTTTGTTGTGTGTTAAAGACAGTGTGTGTGTTTTGTTGTGTGTTAAAGACAGAGTGTGTGTTTTGTTGTGTGTTAAAGACAGAGTGTGTGTTTTGTTGTGTGTTAAAGACAGAGTGTGTGTTTTGTTGTGTGTTAAAGACAGAGTGTGTGTTTTGTTGTGTGTTAAAGACAGAGTGTGTGTTTTGTTGTGTGTTAAAGACAGTGTGTGTGTTTTGTTGTGTGTTAAAGACAGTGTGTGTGTTTTGTTGTGTGTTAAAGACAGAGTGTGTGTTTTGTTGTGTGTTAAAGACAGTGTGTGTGTTTTGTTGTGTGTTAAAGACAGTGTGTGTGTTTTGTTGTGTGTTAAAGACAGTGTGTGTGTTTTGTTGTGTGTTAAAGACAGAGTGTGTGTTTTGTTGTGTGTTAAAGACAGAGTGTGTGTTTTGTTGTGTGTTAAAGACAGTGTGTGTGTTTTGTTGTGTGTTAAAGACAGTGTGTGTGTTTTGTTGTGTGTTAAAGACAGAGTGTGTGTTTTGTTGTGTGTTAAAGACAGTGTGTGTGTTTTGTTGTGTGTTAAAGACAGAGTGTGTGTTTTGTTGTGTGTTAAAGACAGTGTGTGTGTTTTGTTGTGTGTTAAAGACAGAGTGTGTGTTTTGTTGTGTGTTAAAGACAGAGTGTGTGTTTTGTTGTGTGTTAAAGACAGTGTGTGTGTTTTGTTGTGTGTTAAAGACAGTGTGTGTGTTTTGTTGTGTGTTAAAGACAGAGTGTGTGTTTTGTTGTGTGTTAAAGACAGAGTGTGTGTTTTGTTGTGTGTTAAAGACAGTGTGTGTGTTTTGTTGTGTGTTAAAGACAGAGTGTGTGTTTTGTTGTGTGTTAAAGACAGTGTGTGTGTTTTGTTGTGTGTTAAAGACAGTGTGTGTGTTTTGTTGTGTGTTAAAGACAGAGTGTGTGTTTTGTTGTGTGTTAAAGACAGTGTGTGTGTTTTGTTGTGTGTTAAAGACAGTGTGTGTGTTTTGTTGTGTGTTAAAGACAGAGTGTGTGTTTTGTTGTGTATTTATGGCTGAATTTGTGTTTGTTTTCTTTAGAGCAATCCATGAAATGTTGTCAGAAGTCCAGCTGGAGGTCAGAACACAGACAGACAACAAACATCTAACTAGAATGCTTCGTATTCACAGACACACAAAAACAGTCAAAGGTCAAGCTGTAAATACTGACCACACAGAACCGAGACAGTAGTGAAACACAACGCAATAAAAATCCAGCAGAATTCAGTGCAACAAAGAAACAACAGCAGCTCACACACCGCTATACTGATCTAACACAGAACAGACGCACACAATAGATCAGGAACACAATGACGGCAGAGGAACAGAAACCAAAACGTGTGATCCAACCTTGTCGCCATGGGATCCGTGATGGGACGTGAAAACAGGAAGTGGTTCTGCGCTGTTGTTGTTCTCTACACTAGTTCTGGGGGTGCCAATAATTATTCCACACAACATAGTGTTTTCTTCTTGTGTTTAAACAGGGGTGCCAATAATTTTGAAATTCACTCATCTTAATCCGCTGGATTCATAATAATCCGGTTGCAGCATGCATATTGTGACACCCAAACAGGAACCATAATAAAGAGTGAAGTGAAGGAAGCGAGGGGAATTATGGGGGTGACAATAATTTTGTTAATTAAAAGTTCAGACAGTTGGATGGATTTTTACATT
>NC_080734.1:3438391-3535891 GCF_019097595.1 Hemibagrus wyckioides | reverse complement strand
CAAGAACAACAACAACAACAACAAATACGATGCGTGAGAAAAGCGCTTGTCCTGCACCGGCATGTTCTGCATTTTTTAATCAGAAAGGAAGCAGGAAATGATGTCACTAGGTCACAAACAGGATGCTGTGATTATAACACAATGAGAATGCCTGGCCATGTGATGGAGACCCTGAGGCCAAAGAGCGACACACACACACACACACACAGACTCAGTGTAACAGGTTGCAGGTCGAAAGCTTTACCACATGACTAATTTCTACGATAACGAGTGTTATGTGACGGAAGCGTTGTTGCTTTTCGAGCATTCTTTTCACACTGATGACGCAGTGTGTGTGTGTGTGTGTGTTACTGCTGATGGTGGTGTAAATAATAACTAATAAATAACTAATCCCCCGAGTCGTGTACATCCTGGACCCTCTGCTCAGTCCAGCTCAACTCTGGACCTAGTGAATCATTTCCAGACGGAAAAAGTAAGCCTCAGGTGTTCAGGTGTTCGTCACGTCTTTGACACACGTGTAGACATCTTTCTCAGACGTCTCTGCTAATGGAGGACATAAATTTCCTCCCTGTGGACCAGACGACCTTTCTGGCCTTTCCTCAGTTAAGTGGAGCCCCAGGTGACCCTGTGCCACCCGTATGGAAAAAGCCACAATAAATAATCCCGGGTTCAAGCTCCAGATTGCTCAATTAAACTTTTTTTTTTTCTCAAAGCCCGTAGCTATTTAGCGTTTTGTTAGCGGTGCCAGCTTCGCCCTGAAGCCCATCTGTGCGGGACACGACCACATGCGCGGCTCGGCCTCTGTCTTTTGTTACGGGTTACGGGAAACAGGAGGGGGAGCAGCAGCACCGTATCTCCTTTTTAACCCCCCACACACTCTCACACACACACACACACACACACCCTACCCCACTCCGAGGCCAGGGCTGTTTGGCGCCGAAAGCCACGTGCATGTGAGCGCTTTATAGCCGCAGCGTTCGCCACGTGGAGCTGGCCGAGAGCAAGAGGGGTGGCATATGCCGCTGTTTTTATGGCGGAGCAGGGTTGCACCCCGGGGGCATCTGTTTCGCTCCCCGCACTTCGCCAGCTCGAGGGGCCGGTAGCCGAGGCAACGGATTTAAATTTCAAGCCAATTTTCAAGCCAAGTGAAGGGGGGGTGACAGGGTGCAAGGGATTTTTTTGTTTTTTGAAGAGAAATAAAAAAAATAAATATATATCTCTATATCAAAATCAAAAACAAAGGCATGAAAGAATTATTTTTTTTTTATTCTTCAGTTTGTGTGTGTTTTTTTTATAAATATGCATTATATACAAAAAAATAATAGTATAAAACATATAAAGAGCAGTGTGTCGTAATTAAATTAACTCTGCAAATAATCATTTTTTTTCTTAAAAATTACATTATTGGTCTAAATTTATAGGCAGTCAGTGGTTGGTGTGCAGTCACTTGAGTTTTATTTTCCAGTCTCTCCGATCCCTGCTGCTGCTGCTACACGCTGGTCCTTGATTGCATCGACTCCTGTTTTATTTTCCACGAATCCCACGATAACGCGGTCCCGTCCGTCTCCTTCCTTTTAAGGCTTTTTTGTGAAATTTGGGCTGCATACAATCTTGGAGAAAGAAAAAAAAATACAGTCTTGATATGATTTGTTTTGTACAGACATTCATTTCCTCGTGATTCGGATGGAAGAGGCTGTGATGATTCCTCATCCATCTCTCCTCTAATCCGTGCTTCTTTTTTTTTTCCTTTCCTTTTTTGCATAGCGGGCAATGATGCTGGCGTGAAGGTTTGGAAGTCCCTGGCACCTTCGATGTGATTAGTTGGCAGATGACGTGTCTGTGATTACCACATGATAGTGAGAGAGAGAGAGAGAGAGAGAGCGCTCACTCCATCCATGTGGGGAGGGGCCACGTCTCAGTGCCAAAGCCTTTTTCCCCCCTATGGTCCTCCTGCAGTGCAGTCAGTGTAAGTCCTGCTTTTTTTCCCCTTCCTTACAAGCTCGACTGGGAAAAACTATAAAACCATACCGTAGGGGTCAAAAAAATAAAACAAAAAACGACAGCGTCCAGGACTGTACACGACGTCTGTACACCGAAAGCAAACTTCATCTATTGCGTCCTCAAGTTTCCCAGAGCAGCAGTGGACATCACAAAAAAATCATCCAGTCTTTCAGTTCTTTTTATTTTTTGTAAACAATCCAGAAAATTTCTGCTTTGATTGTGTTTTTTTCCCCTCGGATCGTCCCATCTTCCATCTTCTGTGACCTCCGGTTATGGTGTTTATACCTGAAACAAAAGAAAACACACAATTAGAATTCGAGTCATCGCTCGGACGTATTCAAGAATAAATCCCATGTCGTTTTTTCCCCCGGTTTTGTTCGTTCAGTCGTTCTCACCTCGGTTGCTATGACGCATTCACTTCTCTCCTCCGCTATTACAAACACAGACTGGTACATGGAGTCTCTCGGGGAACATATCGTCGATATCCTACACTCCGGCTTTTCACTGCACACAAAGATCGGTGTTAAGAAGGAAAATCGTGAAAGAGGATTTATTTATTTTTTCTTTATTTAAGCGTCTCCTGGACTCACCTGTACATTCTACTCAACGGTATTTTATCTTCTAAACACTTTTCATACTTGTGACTTTTATCCTCTTGCGTCTGTCTTTCTTTAAACTCTTTTGTGGAGTTGTAGTCCAGATGGTAGTTCTTAAGGATGTAATTCGACTTCTCCTGACCGCAGTCCACCTCCAGGTCCACCTTCTTGTTGGTGTTCTTGAGCTGCGACGTCGGGATCAGGTTGTCCCTCTGCGTGTCCGACTGGTTGTTCATGGCATCGTGAGTCCTTTCGGCCGCTGCTTGCCGGTGAATGTGACGCAGAGAGAATGCCACCATACACACCAGCACGAGCAGAGCGACCAAACCTACGCCCAGGGACATGGCGGCCCACTGGAATTTGTCCCCAGACTGGTCATTCTGGTGCACGGGATTCGTGATGACTGAGTTCGGGCAGCCGTTCTCCGACGAGCAGGGGGCGCTGTGGAACTCGCAGCTCCGTCCGGAGAACCCCGGAGCGCACGAGCAGGTGTATTCGTTGACGCCATCGTGACAGGTGCCGCCGTTAGCGCAGGGGTTGGAGGAGCAGTCGTTGATGTTGATCTCGCAGCGCTGGCCTGTAAATCCTGCTCGACAGCTGCACATACGGACGCCAGCCAGGATCACACACGCCCCACCTGTGGAGCAGCGGGTGTTCAGTTACACACAGGTAAACACACACAAACACAGACAGCAGGTGGGGACGGGACGTACCATTAGCGCAGGGCAGAGTGGTACACTTGTCCACTCTCTTCTCACAGTTGAGTCCGGTGTATCCTTTAGGGCAGTCACACAGATAGCTGCGTCCGTTATCTCTCTCGTGGCACTTCCCTCCCTGAAAGCAGGGCATGTCTGCGCAGGTCAGGAGGCTGTGCTCGCAGTGTGTGCCCTCGAACCCTGGCAGACACGTGCACGTGTAGCCGTTATCCAGCTCCTGCGAGAGACACGACTGTTAGCAGACCCGCTCTATTAGCGTGTTAATCTTCACACATGAGCAGCAGTGTGCACAACTCACCACGCAGTGTCCTCGGTTCCTGCACGGGTTGCTGTCGCAGTGACGCACCTCCAGCTCACAGTTGACCCCGGTGTAGCCCGGTCTGCACGTGCACGTGTAGCTGCCCTGCCCGGTGTTCATGCACGTGGCTCCGTTCATACACGGCTTGTGGTGGGTGCAGAAGTTCAGATCTAGTGTCAAATGTGAATGATAGCACTTAAATCACCGCCTAGAGTCCACTCGCTAGTCACGAAACCCTGCGTATGCGCCGCTGCCTCATGCTCACTGACATTCTGATTAATTAAACCCTTTACACTATCAATACACCAAAACAGTCACACAAAAGAATGGTCAATTTTTGTCCAAATGCTAGAATTACAGTGTCAGAAATCACAATTCTTTTACAACGATAAATAAAAGAAACATTAGTACATTCCTAATGTATATAACTGTAGAAACAGGTTCCTTTTAAATAGTTCAGGGTTCTTTCCCCTAGAAAATGGTTCCTGTTTAGAATGAGGTTCCTACTCCTCATTCTTTTATCCTCTTCTCAGAAAAGAGTTCCTGTTGTCAGATAATAGTTCTTGTTCATTAAATGAGGTTCTTTCTTTAAGGAGAAGGTTCCTGCTTTTAGAAAACGGTTCCTGCATTTAGATAGAGATACCTATTTTTTTTAAAGGCTTGATTCTGGAATTCTGACACTAATTGATCTCGGAATATGGGAACATTTTTTTCCGCATTTTGTCTCTAGAAATTCTGAAAACAACTTCCATACAGCTTCCTAAAGGTTCTCTAGTTTGTCACTGGGAGGAAACGCTGAAGTGTTCTATATAAAACACATACATCTGGAATGATTTAACTGTCTTGTGTAACTTAATAACACAAAAGGAAGCCTCAAGGAGCTGCATTTGGTTGTAGTAGAAGCTGTACTCATGCAGTGGCATTACAGTTGAATATACATTAGGAATGTACCATTGTGTAAAGACGGGGGACGGGGGGTGGGGGGTGGGGGTTGGGGTTCATTTTCAGAAAGTTTCTGTAAAAAGCTTTGAACTCATTCTAATCTCGTAATGTTTATTTATTTAATCGGTTATTTATTTAATCAGCTTGGTGTTCAGACTCACCTTGATCACAGAAGAGTCCCCCCCATCCTTCTTTACAGTGACACTCCCACGGCTTGTGGCATGTACCATGCTTACACACGGGGTGTTTCTTACACTCGGTGCAGAACATTCCCTGCCAGCCCTCTCTGCACCTGCACCACACAACCACAGAACAGCGTTCGTTACACCGAACCCAATTAACTCTCTGCGTTTACGTAATCGCACACGGTGAATATTTACACAGTTTAAACATTGCACTGATTTGTACCATTTCTTTTTGTATAAAATGTGATAAAGGAGTATTTTTGGAATACTGGTCCATTAACTGCCACCAAAAACAAATAGCTCTTGTGAACTTGTGTACTTACACACATTCCCCAGGGCTGGAGCAGTTCCCGTTAGCTTCACTGCAGCCTTTAAGGCAGATCGCTGTGAAAGGAAATGGAAATGTAAATTAATAACACAGGAACTCTCTATACATCCAAAATAAATCAACTTTCCTGCTATAATTAATGTGAATTAAGCAACAGCAATAAGAACAATCCTGATAATTCGGTAGCTATCGCTGGTTATTTAGGACTGTCTTTCACCTGTCCCTCAGGTTAAGTCATGTGGTGTAGCTAATGAGCACCAAACTAGCGTGACTTTAATTAATTAATAGCAGATTAATGATGATTAATAGCAGAAACCCACTCGGAGAAACACATATCTCTATTATCCACTGATGAGAAACAGGCAAGTTTAGGGAGCTAGCACAGAAAAAAACGACTCCTTGGCCCAACTGACCACAACAAACAAACAAACAAACAAACACACGAACAGACGCTGATCAACACTGATCTTATGTCAACGATGTTTATTATTCACAAGATTGGATTGCTATCGTTAACAATGATATTGACCTGGATAGCACTAACGTACGTTCTGAGATGTAGCATGACTTTTTTTCTGTAAACAAATGTTTCTTAGCTGATCTGATGAAGATACGCCTGTATTCTGGCCATAAACACACAGGGCTACAGTAACATGAAGACGTTTTCTTTGTTGAGGATGTGGTTGTGCCTTGAATTTTGACCCCTCTTGATTGCCACATGCAATTATTTCCATTATTTCAATTATTTTGATTTAACTCATTATTTAAACGTAATTTCTTGTTATTTCTGCTTAATACCTTGTTTATTTGACTTAATACCTCATTGTTTTGACTCAATAACCTATTTGTCCTTGTCTCGTTATTTTTCCATATTATTTTGATTCTCAGAGATTGAGACTAATTTTTTTATTTATTTATTTATTTTTACTGATTTTTACTTATTTTTATGTTTTCTGGACCCAACATGTGGAAATAATGATATCTTGGAATAACGAGTTATAAACACGAAATAATGACCTTGCACATTTTTGATCAACGAGGCAAAGCTGATCACATATTAAGCAGACATGAAGAATCTGTGTGTCTGTTTCTCACTATTGGACATTGTGAAATTCTCCATCTGGACACAATACGTGTTATTAATGACTTAATGGTAAGGAATTTACTTTTTCTGACATTTTGCTGCTTTCCTGTACATAAAATGGCGCCATTTTGTGTCTATATATAAATATACAAGCAGCTCACGCACTGTAACCATGACAACGAGCTTTCGCCTTATACGCGCTAGCTACTTTCGGCTAACGAACTGGCTTGCTGTTTAGATTAGATTAATTATTATTCTTAATAAGTATGAAATTTTCACTTCTCAAACGTTTTTACCGTAATTTTGAAAAGTTCCAGGTGCTAGTTGTATTAGCTACTTTTGCTAATCCAGGGATTCCGCTCTATCCCAATATCGTCGTTGGAGCTAACCTGGCCACGCCCCTCCCTGGTTTACGAGCACCTGATTGGTCAGAACCTGTGAGGCGCGCGTGCCCTCGCTGTTTGTAATTGGCCTCTGGGTGACACACTGAGCCTTTTTTTTTTTTTTTTAAGTGGGTTGAACTGCTGCTTTTTGGACCGGAACAGATGCTCCATCTCAATTAAAAGAAGAAAAAAGACGGACAGCTGCCGCTATTGTTGTTCTCAGGCCGCGCGAACCGTAATTTTGCAGCTGCCACGCCGCAGAGCCACAATGAGGAGCGCGCAACGGCGGCGCGTGTCGGATAATAACGCTGCGATTAGCGCGGCGCGTGCTCGCCCGGGATTAAATTACCAAGCACGCGCTCTCTCCCTCTCTCTCTCTCTTTCTGGCCCCGCGCCCACACAGACACACACACACACACACACACACACACACACAGCGCCGTAGTTTATCCCGTTTCTCCAGTAATAAGCAAAGGTGTCTGCGCATGCCCACTTCTCTTTCCCTATAAAATTTGTGCTTCTCCCTATATATTTAAAACCTTTCACTCCCACTCTAAATCTAGGTCACAGATATCCACAGCCTTTTTCTTCGTCAAAGCACACATTTAAGATCAAATCTCTAAGAACGTTCTATGAGAAAAAACCCCAAAAGCAAATATAAGTACAAATAGAAAAGTTCTAGCCATGTTGTAATGATGTGATATATATATATATATATATACTTGTTTTTTAATCTCATGTGCCAGGGGTTTAAGCGTACATCTTCTCATCTACCTTTAGAGTGACTCTTAGTCTCACCCTGATGAAGTTGCAGTAATACCTGCAGCGTATGTTTTATTAGAGTCTACAAATGCTGCAGGAGGGACAAAATGCACCAGAGGCACAAAACCAGGACCGAAACCAGATCCAAACTCTGAGCATTTGGCAAAGTAAACCGCATGGGGCTCTCAGTAATGGCATTAACCATAATGACTGCTACTCAGACTGCTAGAGAAAGCAGCTGGCTTGACATATTGGACATGTTTCTAACAGGGTTGCCAGATTTTCTCTTAAAATCCACCCATGCTTTTCAAAGCGCACTCTTGGGGCACTAATCCCTACCATTCCTTGTCTTGGGCCTGGTTCCATTCATTACATACACTTTTACTTTAGAGCTTTACTATAAAACTCATACAGATTACATTTATTTTAAAAAGGTACGCTATTTCCAAACATACATAGCCGTAGATGAGCGACAAAGAAAGACGCCTAGTTTTAAAGATAACATGGTTATTAAAGCTGTTATATTAATCATCACCTTCTGAGTCATGGTTATCGGCTTAATCCGAACATCGGTTATCCGAACCTCAATAACACAGGAAATGAGCAGGGTTTAAATTACATCTACTTAACTCTAACGATAAATGCAATAAAAAAACGTTTTGTAAGTAAACAACCACTGCAGTAAAAAGTTTAAGAGGTCTCTGGATGCAAAAAGAAAAAAGAAGGTCTGCATCAGACCAAACAGCCTGAAGGTTTATTATTTACAAATAGCAGGCAGAGCAAAAGATCTTTTAAGATTTTTAAACATGGTTTGGAAATTGTAATGGAAATTAAAGGAAAAGTAGCGCGAAGATTTATCGGCATGCCATGCAGAGTTTCATTTAAAGCCATATGGATGGAATAAGCTCCAGCTACTACAGAACACCTGGGTGAATATGTCCCCATGGCTTGAAGTGAACTCTACTAGGCAGCAGATCTCCAGGACGACTAGGTGCCTGGGTTACATCTGAATTTCTTTTTTAAACAAATAGAGGGTTATGAGTTTGGGCGATTAAACCAGAGGCCCGATGTAGACCTGAGAAAGAACACAGGTTTGTTTTTTTCCTGTCTGAGAGCAAGGTGAAGCACTAAAGCAGACCCTGAGTCTCCTAAAGGCCAGTGCGTGGTGATCTCTGATTGCTTACGTTCTTCGCAGTATTCCCCTTTCCAGCCAGGGAGACAGGATAACTGCCCGTCTGGGTTGCAGGTGTAGTGGCCAAAACGGTCGTCCCTGGGCGTGCATATTTTGGAACAACTGTCTCCGTAGTAATTTTCATTGCAGATGAACCGGTAAGAATACCTTAGCTCCGTCTGCTGACTGCTTTGGACATCCTGAGACCACTCAGCCCCTACTTCCAGCTGTCTTTGGATGGGAAAAGAACTAATCTGTAAGTCGGGGTTGTTTGAGTCTGTGGGAAAAGAAAGAAAGGAAAACATCTTATAAGATGGGTGAAAGAAAGATATATATATATATATATATATATATATATATATATATATATATATATATATATATACGTTTATGCTCCTGATAACGGACTTTGAGGTGGACTCTAATCCATAGGCATTCAAAAAAAAAAGACCCTGAATTTCCTTTTTCCTTTAAGTCGAGCGCAAAAACATTCCCATGCTATTATCCCGTTCCAAAGGGCGGGACACAGAAAGGTGTAAAATACAGGAAAGTGCCGTCGGATGGTTTTGGCAAGCGTCGAGTATTCTCACCAAAGCCCACTGCGCTTTCCCACGCCAAAAATACACTAAAGGAAGTCCAATTGTGTTTGAGTATGAGAATGTGAAGGTGTTTTTGAAGCCAGAGGAAAGCGCAGTTCCACGATTGTACGTGTGCTTCACAAAAACAACAGCTTTGCTGGCTTTTTTTTGCAACAGAAACGCTTTTTCATCAGAGCAACAAAAAATAATAATAGAATTGAATCTAACATGAATACACAGTGCACATAAGCTCTGTTAATACTTTGTAGAGAAAAACAGTTCAGTAAAGCATTAGTGTGTACTATAGTGTCGCCCTCTTGTGGATAAAAGTGGAAGTACTTACCTACAGGTGGATCCTCTGTGGGTGAATACCAGGCCTCAATAACCAAAGAAAACGATCCCTAAGAGGAGAAAATCTCATAAATACACCTTGAAGCTGTGAAGATGATATAAAACTGATTCCTGATTCTATAAACAAGCGTTAAGAGCTCAAGAGCTGTGCAGGTGCATGCTTCTGCACCATCAGATTTTATATCCTGTGCAATAATCACTAAACTGCATTTTCTGCAATCTTTTTCTCTCTCTTACCGGCCATCCAAAGTTGAAGAAGGGCAGGCGTACGAGGCTCTGGTGTCCTTCTTCCATCCTGAACGAGTTGGAGCCCAGCACCTGGGTGATGTTGCTGCCGAAGATGCAGTCTCCTGGAGACACGTTCGTCTGGTAGTTCTTCAGACAAACGCGGAAAAAAGTCCTGCAGTCCGGTCTGCATGGGGTTCCGCTCGCCAGCAGACCTTTAAAATTCTTGAACTCGTGGAGCTTGAGCTCGAAAAAACCAGATCCCAGTATCTAGATATTTATATATAGACACAAAACGAAAGACATGAAGGTGTGTGTGTTTAACCTGCCTGTGAAGGTGCATGTGGTTGACCTTTTGAAGCTTATGTTGGTGTCTATGGTGGCTTCATGCCACAGATGTTTCATTTAACAACAAAAGTAACAGGAAAGAGTTTGGCATCTTTATTATAATTATTATTATAGTTTAATGTGTACCATGATCTTCACCAGACCTGATCAGACCTAAACACTTCTCCTCATCAGTGTAGTTCCTTTCCATCATTTAATCAACACAAACTCAAGCATTTCCTAAAAACGATCCCGCAAATCGTTCATCAATTCATCATTTGATCCTAACATCCTGGATTGCTAAACTGCTCTCCTTTATAGGTTTTCCAAAAAAAACAAACAAAAACAATACAAAAAAACACACACACACTTAATCCTTTACAGCTGCTCCAAAAACACAGCACACACACACACAGCACACACACACACACCACCAGTCCTGTTTTATTTCTTTCTTTATTTCCTGTGAACCAATTTTTGAAGCAGTTGTGTATACTTTACTGAACTGTTCATGCAGCTCGACTTGGAGAAAGGAAAAAATTAGCGAGAGGAAAAAAAGATGCAGCTTTGTGTTGTCAAGCGCTCTTCATCTCTCAGCTCAGATCTGATTATTATTATTATTATTATTATTATTATTATTATTATTAGTTCTGGTTCTTCAGCACTCTGCGCCGCAACATTGTCAGATATAGAACTCATAAAGAAGATGATGAAGATAATGGTTTATTTACCTGCGTTAGGAGCGCGCTGAAGCATGCGATCAGAAAGGTGAACCAAGCTGCCATCCTTTTATATTTTCCCAAAATGCTGTGGCGGGGCAGCCGGGTCACCCGCGGGGAATATTTCCTAGCCCAAAAAAAAATTCAAGCTCCTATTCCCAAAGTGGAAGGAAGGCTTCAAAGAATGTGGGGTGAAAAATAAATAAATAAAGCACACAAAAGTACGAGGAGAAGAAGAAGGGGGATATATATATATTCCTGCGCGCGTCGCTCGCCGCTCTTCTTCTTCTTCCGTGCGCAAAAGGCGCGTTCAAATTTCCAGGTTATCCAAAAGGTGAAGGTGAAGCGCTGGATCCAGTCTTATTATCCGTCCCGTCCTTGCATGTTCACTCTATTCCACAAACCTCCCGTGTGTGTGTGTGGGAGAGAGAGTCGCCTCGGGGTGTGTGTATGTGTGTGTTTTATGCGACTGTGTGCGTTCGGGTGCCGTAATCACGCAAACCGTCCTCACGCGTCCCTCCTTAAGTCGTGAATGAAGTGTTAGGGCAAGCGCACGGCGCTATTTATACGAGCCTCGAGTCCGCGCTGCTCATTACATAAACTGTCCATCATTAGACCCGCCCACTTTATTCAGATCCCCCCGTCTCCTTCGCCTCCTCCTTCTCAGGCCACGCCCACTCGCTCCAACAACAATGATGTGCACATGTAGGCTACTGGGACAAACAACACACTGCGCTGCAAGGAGTCGGTTCACTTGGAGGCTGAAAATAATAATAATAATAATAATAATAATAATAATAATAATAATAATAATTGGATTCCAGTTCTGTTTTTTGTGTAGACTAAATATTAAATATAATAATAATAATAATAATAATAATAATAATAATAATAATAATAATAATAATAATTATTATTATTATTATTATTATTATTATTATTATTATTATTATTAACGTAACTCTTTTTAAAGTTAAAAACCGTAGCAGCATAAAATCTTCACTGTAGAGCCCTGTATGATTAAATTTGATTTATTTAACAAAATAAAAGCATGAGAAATCTCCTGGATGAAGCTTAAAGGGTTCTTCAGTTGTTCCTCTTGGTTTTCTGTGTAGAACCTTATCAGAGATGCTTCTGAGTACGCTTAAGGAACCGAATGTTCCCATAAAAAAATGAAGAGGTATATTAAAGAATCATTAATCCAGCAAAAGGAATGAAACTGTTGAAGCTCTTAAGGGTTCTTCAGCTGCTGGTTCTGGAAAACGTTTCTATCTAGGACCCTACAGCAGTGTTTATTAGTACTAGATAAAGAACCCTCAAGGAAACCATTTACCTCCTGACAGTGTGTGTAAATAAATCATGTATGAAAAAGCAGAAGGAGGAGATAAGAATCGTCGAAGCTAGCATTGAAGAAGAACCATATTCAGAATCCTTTCTCCAAAATTCAGATCAAATGAGTATATTTCTATGTAAAAAAAGAGAAAAACTCAGCATGTTCACAGTATTTTATCCCACAGCTCTGAGGACTCTGATCGTTGATTAGTAGGTGTTGATTAGTTTTCCATAACAGCGGCTCTGACAGTAGGGCAGCTGTGAGTTGCATTCGTTCTGATACGTTATCGTTTCTATAGCAACAGCTCATCCATAAGATATGAAGTTTTATGGAAGGAGTCTCCAGTGTCAGTGCGTCCTCTGTAACATGGTTTTTGTCTTTACCTTCAAGAGAGAGAAAGCGAGAAAGCGACGCTGGTGGGTGAGGGGACGACTGTTTATAGCTGCAACAACGTAAGTGAGAACAGGAACTAACTTGTTTTGAGGACAACATTAACTGTAACTAGAAATAGTTGAAAAGTGTGATGTTCTTAAAAAAAAACTATTTGTTAGCAAATTGCTGTGAAATGAAATACTTCAGGATATGCTTTCTCTACACTTTCCAGTCCACTGCACGGATGACCGCCTCATTTACAGATGATAAATACAGGATCACAACAAGACTTTCACTTCATGCACGCTTCATTTAAAAGCCGTATCACACTCGCGATCATGCCGTCTTACTGAACATCTACACATCCTCACATCGTACGTGACTGCGAGTGTGATATCATTTTTACACACAGCTCTATAACCCAAACATTATAATCGTGTACCTGAGGTAAGTTTCAGGCCCAATACAGACAAACATGTCTGATTATTTTTGCACCAATATCAACATTAATTCCCAAATATGCCACAGATGGATAGAGCATTGCTTGTTGTCATGGTAACGCACAGATAACGACTGACTGACAGCCGGAAGTAAAGTATAGTATAGTTTGAACAATTTTAAGGTGAATAATTTTAGAAGTTTCTGTAGAGAACCCAGGTGAGTGGACTGATACACACAGTGACACATCACACAGTATAGCATAGTGTAGTATGATAGTATAGTACAGTGTAGTGTAGCATAGGATAGCATAGTATAGTACAGTGTAGTGTAGTATAGTATAGTATAGTACAGTGTAGTGTAGTGTAGTGTAGTGTAGTGTAGTGTAGTATAGTATAGTACAGTGTAGTGTAGTATAGTACAGTGTAGTGTAGTGTAGTATAGTACAGTGTAGTATAGTATAGTATAGTACAGTGTAGTGTAGTATAGTATAGTACAGTGTAGTATAGTATAGTATAGTATAGTACAGTGTAGTGTAGTGTAGTATAGTACAGTGTAGTGTAGTGTAGTATAGTACAGTGTAGTGTAGTATAGTATAGTATAATACAGTGTAGGGTAGTATAGTATAGTACAGTGTAGTATAGTATAGTATAGTACAGTGTAGTATAGTATAGTATAGTACAGTGTAGTGTAGTATAGTATAGTACAGTGTAGTATAGTATAGTATAGTATAGTACAGTGTAGTGTAGTGTAGTATAGTATAGTACAGTGTAGTGTAGTGTAGTGTAGTATAGTACAGTGTAGTGTAGTATAGTATAGTATAATACAGTGTAGGGTAGTATAGTATAGTACAGTGTAGTGTAGTGTAGTATAGTATAGTACAGTGTAGTGTAGTGTAGTATAGTATAGTACAGTGTAGTGTAGTATAGTATAGTATAGTACAGTGTAGTGTAGTGTAGTATAGTATAGTACAGTGTAGTGTAGTGTAGTATAGTATAGTACAGTGTAGTGTAGTGTAGTATAGTATAGTACAGTGTAGTGTAGTGTAGTATAGTACAGTGTAGTGTAGTATAGTATAGTATAATACAGTGTAGGGTAGTATAGTATAGTACAGTGTAGTGTAGTGTAGTATAGTATAGTACAGTGTAGTGTAGTGTAGTATAGTATAGTACAGTGTAGTGTAGTATAGTATAGTACAGTGTAGTGTAGTGTAGTGTAGTATAGTACAGTGTAGTGTAGTGTAGTATAGTATAGTATAGTACAGTGTAGTGTAGTATAGTATAGTACAGTGTAGTGTAGTGTAGTATAGTATAGTGCAGTGTAGTGTAGTGTAGTATAGTATAGTACAGTGTAGTGTAGTGTAGTATAGTATAGTACAGTGTAGTGTAGTGTAGTATAGTATAGTATAGTACAGTGTAGTGTAGTGTAGTATAGTATAGTACAGTGTAGTGTAGTGTAGTGTAGTATAGTATAGTACAGTGTAGTGTAGTGTAGTATAGTATAGTATAGTACAGTGTAGTGTAGTGTAGTATAGTATAGTACAGTGTAGTGTAGTGTAGTATAGTACAGTGTAGTGTAGTGTAGTATAGTACAGTGTAGTGTAGTATAGTATAGTACAGTGTAGTGTAGTGTAGTATAGTATAGTACAGTGTAGTGTAGTGTAGTATAGTATAGTATAGTACAGTGTAGTGTAGTGTAGTATAGTATAGTACAGTGTAGTGTAGTGTAGTATAGTACAGTGTAGTGTAGTGTAGTATAGTACAGTGTAGTATAGTATAGTATAGTACAGTGTAGTGTAGTATAGTACAGTGTAGTGTAGTATAGTATAGTATAATACAGTGTAGGGTAGTATAGTACAGTGTAGTGTAGTATAGTATAGTACAGTGTAGTGTAGTATAGTGTAGTATAGTACAGTGTAGTGTAGTGTAGTATAGTGTAGTGTAGTATAAAATTCAATATAAATAGAACACTATAGTACAGTATAGTATAGTATAATACAGTATAGTATAGTATAATATAGTATAGTATAGTATGGAATACCATATTGTAGTATAGTAGAGTAGAGTATAGTATAGTATGGAATACCATATTGTAGTATAGTATAGTATAGTAGAGTAGAGTAGAGTAGAGTAGAGTATAATGTAGTATAGTATAGTATAGTATAGTATAGTATAGTATAGTATAGTATAGTATCGTATCGTATAGTATAGTATAGTATAGTATAGTATAGTATAGTATAGTAGAGTAGAGTAGAGTAGAGTATAATGTAGTATGGAATACCATATTGTAGTATAGTATAGTATAGTATAGTATAGTATAGTATAGTATAGTATAGTATAGTATAGTATAGTATAGTATAGTATGGAATACCATATTGTAGTATAGTATAGTATAGTATAGTATAGTATAGTATAGTATAGTATAGTATCGTATCGTATCGTATAGTATAGTATAGTATAGTATAGTATAGTATGGAATACCATATTGTAGTATAGTATAGTATAGTATAGTATAGTAGAGTATAGTATAGTATAGTATAGTATAGTATAGTAGAGTAGAGTAGAGTATAGTATAGTATAGTAGAGTATAGTATAGTATAGTATAGTATAGTATAGTAGAGTATAGTATAGTGTAGTATGGAATACCATATTGTAGTATAGTATAGTATGGAATACCATATTGTAGTATAGTATAGTATAGTATAGTATAGTATAGTATAGTATAGTATAGTATAATATAGTATGGAATACCATATTGTAGTATAGTGTAGTATAGTGTAGTAGAGTAGAGTAGAGTAGAGTAGAGTAGAGTAGAGTAGAATAGAGTAGAGTAGAGTAGAGTAGAGTATAGTGTAGTATGGAATACCATATTAGCGCAAATGATCTGATAAAAAATGGCCAGTAAGCCAAGAGAAGTCAGGAGGAAGGGCAGGTGAGCAGTGGGGAGGGTGAGACACTGGAGACTCCTTCTATCACCATGAAATAAACAATAAACTTATCAACAATTCCACACCTTTAATATCCGTATTGCACGTCCGTGTTGAGGAGCCGTTACTATAGCAACAACAAGCGCATTAATATACAGCTATGACATGCAGCTGCACTACTGTCAGACCTGCTGCTGTAGCAAACTAATCAACACCTTCACGGCATTAGGGTGGTGTAATCCGTCCTAACGTCTCGGTGTTACGCAGTCAGCTGCCTCTGATCTGTGCTCCAGCTGTTTACTGCAGTGTGATGAATCGAAAATGACAGGGGTAAAAAAACAAAACATAACAAACCAAACCAAACAAAACAAAACAAACAGAACCCGAGCCGTGATTCTGGGTGGACTGATGGAGACGATAGTGGCACGTGTCGTTTAGCGGCGAGTGTCTCGCGTGCCGCTTTCATGCGGGTCTCGAGCGAGAGCTGGTGATGAGGCTCAGATAACACTTCAGCTGTATGCTAATGAGACACTCATTTAAATGCACAACTGCCATCATTCCAGTAAGTGTCATGATGATTAACTAGATATAACACTGATATAATACTGATATAACACTGACATGATACAGCTCCATCTCCATGCATGCTTTAATGCTGTTTTTCTGATATTTTCATGCACTACTGTTGTCTCATACAATAGCTATAATGCAGTATTATTATGTTATGACCCCCTGTTCAGGCTATGACATGACACACGCCTTCTCATGCAACGGATTATACTTTCACCTCATGCTCAGGTCAAACCTGTTTACACTGCATAGATTCACGCTACTCAGAGTTCTGCAGTTTGACATATTATTTAGGCGGTCAGTCCACTGGTCAGTTCAAATGAATTAGATTTAAAACTAATACTTTTGCTCGATAATGTCAAAAACATGAAGTAGCACATGTGTGTTAATGTTCATGCTCATTATGAACACATCTCTGGATGGAAGAATCAGAAGCTCTAACGGCTCAAATAAATACTGACCGTCATAAACACTGAGGTTTAAAGTGTTCATGTGTCTGGATTCTAATCAGAAAACAAGTGAGTGCTGCAGGAAGAAAATAACATGAAATAACAGGACAGTGAGAGAGTCAGCTCTGCTCTCACACACATGAGTAATATAAACTAACTTTGTCAATTCGATTCAGCGTCTTTTACAATGGACATTGTCTCAAAGCAGCTTTACAAAAGAAGAGAAACAGAGAAAGGAGAGAAAAAATTATTGAATTAAATTATTAAACTATTTCAACAAAATAACTCCAGAAAGAAAGATGCATTTACAGAAAGAAAGAAAGAAAGAAAGAAAGAAAGAAAGAAAGAAAGAAGGTTGGACAGGTTGGTGGGCAGGTAAACAGTGGGGGGGGGGTGGATGAGCCAGAGGGAGGGCTAGGCGGGAAGGGGCAGGTAAACAGTTGGGGGGCAGGGGGTGGGATTGAGCAGACGGGAGGGTCAGGAGAGCAGCAGGGAGGGGGCAGTTAAGCAGTGGGGCAGGTGAGCAGCGGGTGGGGCGGGGGGGGGGGGGTTAGGAGAGCAGGTACAGGTGGCACGAGTGCTTCTGATGGTTTAATTGCTCTGTGGTCAGTGCTGATATTCGAGCTCATGTCTCACTGTCTTCATCTGCACACAGGATTTACTCTTTAACCCATAAAATACACAACACACACAACAGAATGTACTTTTGTAAACAATTTCTCTGGGTTATTTTTTATAAACACATAAACAAACAAAAAGAAACCGCAGTAGATTATAATTCTAGTTAATAGAGTATAAGGAATAAATGAAACATGATTAAATGTCTCAAGCGTTTAACGGATGTGTTTGTTGCAGCGTCAGATCGTTAATGCTGACGCTTATTACATGTGTTATACAAGGAAGTCTACGTTTATAACACGTGTAATTACGAGTGCTAAAAAACAAACAGTTCAATGATGTGTTTTTTAATTTATTATGTGTAAGAACTTTAAAATAAATGAAACACAATGTTAAATAGGAATAAAGTCTGATCTTAAACACACCACAGAGCTCCGTATAGCTGTGGCACTGTAGCACTTATTCCTGATGGGTTCTAAAATAAATAAATAAATAAATAAATAAATAAATAATACAAAGAAAAATAAACAGTTTATTTCTCCATACAGCCTGGACGTGAGCTACAGCCGTACAGCGTAACGGACGTTAACCTCAAACCATTGTAACCTTCACCACCCACACACAGCTATAGTGTGATCTGAAGCCTGTGTGTAAATCACTGTGCACAAACACACACACACACACACTCACACACACAGAGGAACACACACCAGTCCAACAGCGTGGAATAAATACTTCTGTTTAAGAAGATGAATATTAGCATGATGACACAGATTATTCTCTCTGACGCAGAGATTTACTTTTGAATATATTCATTATGGATGATTTGCATGCATTAAGGATGAACCGAGTCGAGGCAGAGGATCGTTATCAAACAGGCGAGACAGATACTCCGATCAGATCCATTAATGTGTATTCATGTGGAAATTTGAACAATATTTACAAAAAGTCATTAAAGTTCCACACGTTCCACATAGATGCCTATGATTAGCTAGAATCACTGTGATTGACAGGGAAGACAGAATAAGCCCCACCCACTCAGCATTGTCTGATTTCCTATGGGAAGCTTTTCTTAATTTTCATGCATGTCATGGGTTCTACATGGAACCTTTAACATTTTCCTCGAGAAACAACAAAACTTAAACTACACTTTCCAGAAAATATCGGAAAAATTAAATTAATAGAGACTCCTTCTGTAATGATACATAAATGTTTCAAATTTTGTCGTTTTTTTATATCCTGAATTTCCATAAAGCTGCTTCGCGACAATTACAGCACTATAAAAATAAAACTGAATTGAATTGGAATCGAAGTCAATGCAAAGGAGCTGTTACTATAGAAACGGTAACCAATCAGCTGCTGTTATAGAAAATGACTGAAAAGAAAAGAACAAACTGAAGACACGTTCTCGAGAAACAACAAAACTTCAACTAAGCGTTATTTTTGAAAAACGTATACTTAGCTCAGTATTTCTGACTTTATAAAATGAATTCATATCCGGACAGAAAAGTTTCAAGGATATAGATGCCAATGATTGGCTAGAATCACAGTGACTGACAGGAATGACAGAGTAAGCCCCACCCACTCAACATCTTTGGGATTGAAACTTGTGATTGTTTGCGTCCATGTGTCTGTGAATGTGCTGTCTGGGTGGGGGCGGGGCTTACTCTGTCTCCTTCCATGTCACAGTGACTCTAGCCAATCGTTTGCCGTACAGTCATCGTACAGTGATTGAGAGAGAAGACAGAATAAGCCCCGCCCACTCAGCATCATGACCCTGTAAACTTACAGCAAAGAAACATTTACTGTTACTATAGAAACGGTAATCATATCATCTGCTGATATAGAAAATGACTCCCTGACCAATCAGGGTCCAGTATTCAGTGATCAATTTTTTCCTGCAGCTCGAGTCGTGCCGTGAGGTGGAGACCGGCGGTGAGACTCGCTGAACAAAAGGATGCATTAGCCAAACCCAAGTGATTGTTCTCCTGGTGTTTACACAGCATTATGCTGTTTGTCTTTCTTTTTTAAATGTTTGGTCATTCCTGAATAAATATGTTTTTTGCAGCACAACAATGGCTCCGGTCGGTCAGTGGCTCAGGCTTGCGGTCAGGTGAGGATCATATTGTGTTATTTGCAGTACGGAGCTTGCGGCAGGGAGAACGAGCGCTGGTTATCTTATCTGCGGTCACTCCGTATGTCTCTGTTCCAGCAGAATGTCATAAAGCAGTGAGGAGGAGCGGCAACAGCAGCTTTATGGTGGAGTTTAAGGCATGTGTGCTGCTGATAAAAACACAATGAGGAGGAGGAGGAGGAGGATGAAGAGGAGGAGAAGGTGTTTATTACAATTTAATAAAGACTGATTTACAAGCACAAGATTTTCTTTCTTTCTTTCTTTCTCCCTTTCTTTCTTTCTTTCTTTCTTTCTTTCTTTCTTTCTTTCTTCCTTTCTTTCTTTCTTTCTTTCTTTCTTTCTTTCAGTATTCTGAGAGTCCTGGAGCGATCTCGACCATTAGAACGAATCCATCCATGAAGCTCTGGGTGCAAGGAGTTGTTTTTATTAATCCAGTTGTGTAACTGTAACTGAGGTAGCTGTGATGTTAAACAAACATCTGGTGATGATTCATCATCCAGCTGTGAGGGCTGAAACGCCAGCTTCTCCTCCCGTGTCTCTGAAATCTGTCACATTTACATGGATAAGAGAAAGCCTTCTCCTCCTCTCCCAGCTTTCATCTTTACCTTGTGTTTTTCCAGAGGGGGCGTGTACACTGTAAAAATTACACCGTCTGATTCTCATCGTTTTCTACGTTTAGTGCTTTTGTCCGGTCTGATTTTTGAATGTAGTCTTGTGTTGAAATCTGAAACTAGGTTATGTAATGTATCAGCTATTACTCTCACCTATTACTCTCACCAATTACTCTCAGCTCTTTATTACTCTCACCTATTACTCTCACCTATTACTCTCACCAATTACTCTCACCAATTACTCTCAGCTCTTTATTACTCTCACCTATTACTCTCACCTATTACTCTCACCAATTACTCTCAGCTCTTTATTACTCTCACCAATTACTCTCAGCTCTTTATTACTCTCACCTATTACTCTCACCTATTACTCTCACCTAGTACTCTCACCTATTACTCTCAGCTATTACTCTCACCTAGTACTCTCAGCTATTACTCTCACCTAGTACTCTCACCTATTACTCTCACCTAGTACTCTCACCTATTACTCTCAGCTATTACTCTCAGCTATTACTCTCACCTATTACTCTCACCTATTACTCTCAGCTATTACTCTCACCTAGTACTCTCACCTATTACTCTCACCTAGTACTCTCACCTATTACTCTCAGCTATTACTCTCACCTAGTACTCTCACCTATTACTCTCACCTAGTACTCTCACCTATTACTCTCACCTAGTACTCTCACCTATTACTCTCAGCTATTACTCTCACCTATTACTCTCAGCTATTACTCTCACCTAGTACTCTCACCTATTACTCTCACCTAGTACTCTCACCTATTACTCTCAGCTATTACTCTCAGCTCTTTATTACTCTCACCAATTACTCTCAGCTCTTTATTACTCTCACCTATTACTCTCAGCTCTTTATTACTCTCAGCTATTACTCTCAGCTCTTTATTACTCTCACCAATTACTCTCAGCTCTTTATTACTCTCACCTATTACTCTCAGCTCTTTATTACTCTCAGCTATTACTCTCAGCTCTTTATTACTCTCAGCTATTACTCTCAGCTCTTTATTACTCTCAGCTATTACTCTCAGCTCTTTATTACTCTCAGCTATTACTCTCAGCTCTTTATTACTCTCAGCTCTTTATTACTCTCAGCTATTACCCTCAGCTCTTTATTACTCTCAGCTATTACTCTCAGCTCTTTATTACTCTCAGCTCTTTATTACTCTCAGCTCTTTATTACTCTCAGCTCTTTATTACTCTCAGCTCTTTATTACTCTCAGCTATTACTCTCAGCTCTTTATTACTCTCACCTATTACTCTCAGCTCTTTATTACTCTCAGCTATTACTCTCAGCTCTTTATTACTCTCACCAATTACTCTCAGCTCTTTATTACTCTCACCTATTACTCTCACCTAGTACTCTCACCAATTACTCTCAGCTCTTTATTACTCTCAGCTCTTTATTACTCTCAGCTATTACTCTCAGCTCTTTATTACTCTCAGCTATTACTCTCAGCTCTTTATTACTCTCAGCTATTACTCTCAGCTCTTTATTACTCTCAGCTCTTTATTACTCTCAGCTCTTTATTACTCTCAGCTATTACTCTCAGCTCTTTATTACTCTCAGCTATTACTCTCAGCTCTTTATTACTCTCAGCTATTACTCTCAGCTCTTTATTACTCTCAGCTATTACTCTCAGCTCTTTATTACTCTCAGCTCTTTATTACTCTCAGCTATTACTCTCAGCTCTTTATTACTCTCAGCTATTACTCTCAGCTCTTTATTACTCTCAGCTATTACTCTCAGCTCTTTATTACTCTCAGCTCTTTATTACTCTCACCTATTACTCTCAGCTCTTTATTACTCTCAGCTCTTTATTACTCTCACCTATTACTCTCACCAATTACTCTCAGCTCTTTATTACTCTCAGCTATTACTCTCAGCTATTACTCTCAGCTCTTTATTACTCTCAGCTATTACTCTCACCTAGTACTCTCACCTATTACTCTCACCTATTACTCTCACCTATTACTCTCACCTAGTACTCTCACCTATTACTCTCACCTATTACTCTCAGCTATTACTCTCACCTATTACTCTCAGCTCTTTATTACTCTCAGCTATTACTCTCAGCTATTACTCTCAGCTCTTTATTACTCTCAGCTATTACTCTCAGCTCTTTATTACTCTCACCTATTACTCTCAGCTCTTTATTACTCTCAGCTATTACTCTCAGCTCTTTATTACTCTCACCTATTACTCTCAGCTCTTTATTACTCTCAGCTCTTTATTACTCTCAGCTATTACTCTCAGCTCTTTATTACTCTCAGCTATTACTCTCAGCTCTTTATTACTCTCAGCTATTACTCTCAGCTCTTTATTACTCTCAGCTCTTTATTACTCTCAGCTATTACCCTCAGCTCTTTATTACTCTCAGCTATTACTCTCAGCTATTACCCTCAGCTCTTTATTACTCTCAGCTCTTTATTACTCTCAGCTCTTTATTACTCTCAGCTCTTTATTACTCTCACCTATTACTCTCAGCTCTTTATTACTCTCAGCTCTTTATTACTCTCAGCTATTACTCTCAGCTCTTTATTACTCTCAGCTATTACTCTCAGCTCTTTATTACTCTCAGCTATTACTCTCAGCTCTTTATTACTCTCAGCTATTACTCTCAGCTATTACCCTCAGCTCTTTATTACTCTCAGCTATTACTCTCAGCTATTACCCTCAGCTCTTTATTACTCTCAGCTATTACTCTCAGCTATTACCCTCAGCTCTTTATTACTCTCAGCTCTTTATTACTCTCAGCTATTACTCTCAGCTCTTTATTACTCTCACCTATTACTCTCAGCTCTTTATTACTCTCAGCTCTTTATTACTCTCAGCTATTACTCTCAGCTCTTTATTACTCTCACCTATTACTCTCAGCTCTTTATTACTCTCAGCTATTACTCTCAGCTCTTTATTACTCTCAGCTATTACACTCAGCTCTTTATTACTCTCAGCTCTTTATTACTCTCAGCTCTTTATTACTCTCAGCTATTACTCTCAGCTCTTTATTACTCTCAGCTCTTTATTACTCTCAGCTATTACTCTCAGCTCTTTATTACTCTCAGCTCTTTATTACTCTCAGCTCTTTATTACTCTCAGCTATTACTCTCAGCTCTTTATTACTCTCAGCTCTTTATTACTCTCAGCTATTACTCTCAGCTCTTTATTACTCTCAGCTCTTTATTACTCTCAGCTATTACTCTCAGCTCTTTATTACTCTCAGCTCTTTATTACTCTCAGCTATTACTCTCAGCTCTTTATTACTCTCAGCTATTACTCTCAGCTCTTTATTACTCTCAGCTCTTTATTACTCTCAGCTATTACTCTCAGCTCTTTATTACTCTCAGCTATTACTCTCAGCTCTTTATTACTCTCAGCTCTTTATTACTCTCAGCTATTACTCTCAGCTCTTTATTACTCTCAGCTCTTTATTACTCTCAGCTCTTTATTACTCTCAGCTATTACTCTCAGCTCTTTATTACTCTCAGCTATTACTCTCAGCTCTTTATTACTCTCAGCTATTACTCTCAGCTCTTTATTACTCTCAGCTCTTTATTACTCTCAGCTATTACCCTCAGCTCTTTATTACTCTCAGCTATTACCCTCAGCTCTTTATTACTCTCAGCTCTTTATTACTCTCAGCTATTACCCTCAGCTCTTTATTACTCTCAGCTATTACCCTCAGCTCTTTATTACTCTCAGCTCTTTATTACTCTCAGCTCTTTATTACTCTCAGCTATTACTCTCAGCTCTTTATTACTCTCAGCTATTACTCTCAGCTCTTTATTACTCTCAGCTCTTTATTACTCTCAGCTCTTTATTACTCTCAGCTATTACCCTCAGCTCTTTATTACTCTCAGCTATTACCCTCAGCTCTTTATTACTCTCAGCTCTTTATTACTCTCAGCTCTTTATTACTCTCAGCTATTACTCTCAGCTCTTTATTACTCTCAGCTATTACTCTCAGCTCTTTATTACTCTCAGCTATTACTCTCAGCTCTTTATTACTCTCAGCTCTTTATTACTCTCAGCTATTACTCTCAGCTCTTTATTACTCTCAGCTATTACTCTCAGCTCTTTATTACTCTCAGCTATTACTCTCAGCTCTTTATTACTCTCAGCTATTACTCTCAGCTCTTTATTACCCTCAGCTCTTTATTACTCTCAGCTATTACTCTCAGCTCTTTATTACCCTCAGCTCTTTATTACTCTCAGCTATTACTCTCAGCTCTTTATTACCCTCAGCTCTTTATTACTCTCAGCTATTACCCTCAGCTCTTTATTACTCTCAGCTATTACTCTCAGCTCTTTATTACTCTCAGCTCTTTATTACTCTCAGTTCTTTATTACTCTCAGCTATTACTCTCAGCTCTTTATTACCCTCAGCTCTTTATTACTCTCAGCTCTTTATTACTCTCAGCTATTACTCTCAGCTCTTTATTACTCTCAGCTCTTTATTACTCTCACCTATTACTCTCAGCTCTTTATTACTCTCAGCTCTTTATTACTCTCAGCTATTACTCTCAGCTCTTTATTACTCTCAGCTATTACTCTCAGCTCTTTATTACTCTCAGCTATTACTCTCAGCTCTTTATTACTCTCAGCTATTACTCTCAGCTCTTTATTACTCTCAGCTATTACTCTCAGCTCTTTATTACTCTCAGCTATTACCCTCAGCTCTTTATTACTCTCAGCTCTTTATTACTCTCAGCTCTTTATTACTCTCAGCTATTACTCTCAGCTCTTTATTACTCTCAGCTATTACTCTCAGCTCTTTATTACTCTCAGCTATTACTCTCAGCTCTTTATTACTCTCAGCTCTTTATTACTCTCAGCTCTTTATTACTCTCAGCTATTACTCTCAGCTCTTTATTACTCTCAGCTCTTTATTAGTCTCAGCTCTTTATTACTCTCAGCTATTACTCTCAGCTCTTTATTACTCTCAGCTCTTTATTACTCTCAGCTCTTTATTACTCTCAGCTATTACTCTCAGCTCTTTATTACTCTCAGCTATTACCCTCAGCTCTTTATTACTCTCAGCTCTTTATTACTCTCAGCTATTACTCTCAGCTCTTTATTACTCTCAGCTATTACTCTCAGCTCTTTATTACTCTCAGCTATTACTCTCAGCTCTTTATTACTCTCAGCTATTACTCTCAGCTCTTTATTACTCTCAGCTATTACTCTCAGCTCTTTATTACTCTCAGCTCTTTATTACTCTCAGCTATTACTCTCAGCTCTTTATTACTCTCAGCTCTTTATTACTCTCAGCTCTTTATTACTCTCAGCTATTACTCTCAGCTCTTTATTACTCTCAGCTCTTTATTACTCTCAGCTCTTTATTACTCTCAGCTCTTTATTACTCTCAGCTATTACTCTCAGCTCTTTATTACTCTCAGCTATTACTCTCAGCTCTTTATTACTCTCAGCTATTACTCTCAGCTCTTTATTACTCTCAGCTATTACTCTCAGCTCTTTATTACTCTCAGCTCTTTATTACTCTCAGCTCTTTATTACTCTCAGCTATTACTCTCAGCTCTTTATTACTCTCAGCTATTACTCTCAGCTCTTTATTACTCTCAGCTATTACTCTCAGCTCTTTATTACTCTCAGCTCTTTATTACTCTCAGCTCTTTATTACTCTCAGCTCTTTATTACTCTCAGCTCTTTATTACTCTCAGCTATTACTCTCAGCTCTTTATTACTCTCAGCTATTACTCTCAGCTCTTTATTACTCTCAGCTATTACCCTCAGCTCTTTATTACTCTCAGCTCTTTATTACTCTCAGCTATTATTCTCAGCTCTTTATTACTCTCAGCTATTACCCTCAGCTCTTTATTACTCTCAGCTATTACCCTCAGCTCTTTATTACTCTCAGCTCTTTATTACTCTCAGCTATTACTCTCAGCTCTTTATTACTCTCAGCTATTACTCTCAGCTCTTTATTACTCTCAGCTATTACTCTCAGCTCTTTATTACTCTCAGCTATTACTCTCAGCTCTTTATTACTCTCAGCTATTACCCTCAGCTCTTTATTACTCTCAGCTCTTTATTACTCTCAGCTCTTTATTACTCTCAGCTCTTTATTACTCTCAGCTATTACTCTCAGCTCTTTATTACTCTCAGCTATTACTCTCAGCTCTTTATTACTCTCAGCTATTACCCTCAGCTCTTTATTACTCTCAGCTCTTTATTACTCTCAGCTCTTTATTACTCTCAGCTCTTTATTACTCTCAGCTATTACTCTCAGCTCTTTATTACTCTCAGCTATTACCCTCAGCTCTTTATTACTCTCAGCTCTTTATTACTCTCAGCTCTTTATTACTCTCAGCTCTTTATTACTCTCAGCTCTTTATTACTCTCAGCTATTACTCTCAGCTCTTTATTACTCTCAGCTATTACTCTCAGCTCTTTATTACTCTCAGCTATTACCCTCAGCTCTTTATTACTCTCAGCTCTTTATTACTCTCAGCTCTTTATTACTCTCAGCTCTTTATTACTCTCAGCTATTACTCTCAGCTCTTTATTACTCTCAGCTCTTTATTACTCTCAGCTCTTTATTACTCTCAGCTATTACTCTCAGCTCTTTATTACTCTCAGCTATTACTCTCAGCTCTTTATTACTCTCAGCTCTTTATTACTCTCAGCTATTACTCTCAGCTCTTTATTACTCTCAGCTATTACCCTCAGCTCTTTATTACTCTCAGCTATTACCCTCAGCTCTTTATTACTCTCAGCTCTTTATTACTCTCAGCTCTTTATTACTCTCAGCTATTACTCTCAGCTCTTTATTACTCTCAGCTCTTTATTACTCTCAGCTATTACTCTCAGCTCTTTATTACTCTCAGCTATTACCCTCAGCTCTTTATTACTCTCAGCTATTACTCTCAGCTCTTTATTACTCTCAGCTATTACCCTCAGCTCTTTATTACTCTCAGCTATTACTCTCAGCTCTTTATTACTCTCAGCTATTACTCTCAGCTCTTTATTACTCTCAGCTATTACCCTCAGCTCTTTATTACTCTCAGCTCTTTATTACTCTCAGCTCTTTATTACTCTCAGCTATTACTCTCAGCTCTTTATTACTCTCAGCTCTTTATTACTCTCAGCTCTTTATTACTCTCAGCTCTTTATTACTCTCAGCTCTTTATTACTCTCAGCTATTACCCTCAGCTCTTTATTACTCTCAGCTCTTTATTACTCTCAGCTATTACTCTCAGCTCTTTATTACTCTCAGCTATTACTCTCAGCTCTTTATTACTCTCAGCTATTACTCTCAGCTCTTTATTACTCTCAGCTATTACTCTCAGCTCTTTATTACTCTCAGCTATTACTCTCAGCTCTTTATTACTCTCAGCTATTACCCTCAGCTCTTTATTACTCTCAGCTATTACTCTCAGCTCTTTATTACTCTCAGCTATTACTCTCAGCTATTACTCTCAGCTCTTTATTACTCTCAGCTCTTTATTACTCTCAGCTCTTTATTACTCTCAGCTCTTTATTACTCTCAGCTATTACCCTCAGCTCTTTATTACTCTCAGCTCTTTATTACTCTCAGCTCTTTATTACTCTCAGCTCTTTATTACTCTCAGCTATTACTCTCAGCTCTTTATTACTCTCAGCTATTACTCTCAGCTCTTTATTACTCTCAGCTCTTTATTACTCTCAGCTATTACTCTCAGCTCTTTATTACTCTCAGCTCTTTATTACTCTCAGCTCTTTATTACTCTCAGCTATTACTCTCAGCTCTTTATTACTCTCAGCTATTACTCTCAGCTCTTTATTACTCTCAGCTCTTTATTACTCTCAGCTATTACTCTCAGCTCTTTATTACTCTCAGCTCTTTATTACTCTCAGCTATTACTCTCAGCTCTTTATTACTCTCACCTATTACTCTCAGCTATTACTCTCAGCTCTTTATTACTCTCACCTATTACTCTCAGCTATTACTCTCAGCTCTTTATTACTCTCAGCTCTTTATTACTCTCAGCTATTACTCTCAGCTCTTTATTACTCTCACCTATTACTCTCAGCTATTACTCTCAGCTCTTTATTACTCTCACCTATTACTCTCAGCTATTACTCTCAGCTCTTTATTACTCTCAGCTCTTTATTACTCTCAGCTATTACTCTCAGCTCTTTATTACTCTCAGCTATTACTCTCAGCTATTACTCTCAGCTCTTTATTACTCTCAGCTCTTTATTACTCTCAGCTCTTTATTACTCTCAGCTATTACTCTCAGCTCTTTATTACTCTCAGCTCTTTATTACTCTCAGCTATTACCCTCAGCTCTTTATTACTCTCAGCTATTACTCTCAGCTATTACTCAGCTCTTTATTACTCTCAGCTATTACTCTCAGCTATTACTCAGCTCTTTATTACTCTCAGCTATTACCCTCAGCTATTACTCTCAGCTCTTTATTACTCTCAGCTATTACTCAGCTCTTTATTACTCTCAGCTATTACCCTCAGCTATTACTCTCAGCTCTTTATTACTCTCACCTATTACTCTCAGCTCTTTATTACTCTCAGCTATTACTCTCAGCTCTTTATTACTCTCACCTATTACTCTCAGCTCTTTATTACTCTCAGCTATTACCCTCAGCTATTACTCTCAGCTCTTTATTACTCTCAGCTCTTTATTACTCTCAGCTATTACCCTCAGCTATTACTCTCAGCTCTTTATTACTCTCAGCTATTACTCTCAGCTCTTTATTACTCTCACCTATTACTCTCAGCTCTTTATTACTCTCAGCTCTTTATTACTCTCAGCTCTTTATTACTCTCAGCTCTTTATTACTCTCAGCTCTTTATTACTCTCAGCTCTTTATTACTCTCAGCTATTACTCTCAGGTATTACCTGCTGATGGGTGCAAAAGTATTTAACCCGCTTTTACAATTACATTTCATTTCTTTCTTTCTTTCTTTCTTTCTTTCTTTCTTTCCTTATTTTGGTTTCTTTCTTTCTGTAAATTTCTTTAAACATTCATTGTGTGATCACACACACACACACACACACACACATTAAACTAGGAAATATTGACTTCTCATAACGCCAGAGTAAAAACATGACATCCTCACAGACCTGCTCATGGTCATTTAATGACTTAAATCAGTTCATTTAAACTCATAAACACACTTGGAACAGACCCCGATTTTGGAGATTTGCTGTTTCATGTGCAGGAATCAATGAAAATCAGGAAAACAGATCTCACACACAGTAACAGAGAACTGAACTGGCACACTGTCGGGGATGTAAGGGGTTCAAAGAGGCAACATGTTTATGTTAACTCGTTTCTACGGAATAAAAATCCTTGAGTTTTGAGTTGAAGACTCAGGAAAACAGCTCTCACTCGCACAAAAGTGGGATTCACATTAATACGGAATTGATATATGAACTATTACTATCTACACACACACACACACACACATTTTTTTTTACTGTTTGTGATAATAGCAAAACTTTCACCTTGGTGTACAAAGTTTTGCAACTCTTCTGTAAGGTGAAGAAAGGACATTTTCCGAGTATGACAGAAGAAAAGCAACATCTCGTCATGTTTATATACAAACTCCTCGTAAATACGGGTTCCTCAGCGGCCCCTCAGAGCCACATGGGAAGCGCTGGCTGACCCCGGACGAGCAGATCAGCAGGTCTGACGTCCGTCACCACCTTCTCTTTTACAGCGAGGCTCGGTGGCCGAGGCAGATGGCCCCGCTCCACTTGAATTACACCTCTATTAAAAACACGGCCGCTTCGCACGGCTTAATGCTACATTTGATCTCTGAGACACAACCTGTTCTTTCTGGCTGATCCGCGAGCAGCTCTGCTATCATCCTGTATACCAGAGCAATATAAACCACCTGTTACACTCCTTATACACACACACACACACACCGTATTTGCTCATGCTGCCGCTGCTGTGTTTGACGTAAGACTGATCCCCGCTGTAAAACACTCAAATCTTGATTTGGGCAATATGGCACCAATGTGCTATCAGGGTTTTATTCAGCAAACTTACTAGAATTTCTACAAGAAAATCAGGTTTGAACATTTTGCGCTAGACATCTGTGAGCCCTAAACCTGGTAAATTGTTTTCATGAATATTTATTTATTTTTTTATTTATTACTTTTTTTAAATAAGATATTTTCTCAATTTTTGTTCATCAGTGTTAAAAACTCTTAACAAAAATTGTGCTCTCTCTCTCTCTCTCTCTCTCTCATATATATATATATATATATATATATATATATATATATATATATATATATATATATATATATATATATATATATATATGTCAAAGATTTTTTTAAATATAACGTTTTTATACACTATATTTCACAACATATGTCTATTTCAACAGGTTATTATATTTTATGAAGTGTATATTTGAAAAATAAATATTTCAGAAATTATATTTTATAAGATAGATATAATCAAATGTAATATTTTTAGGTGCAGTTTGTCTAGTATGAGTATTTATTATATTTTATAAGATATGTATATTTAAGTTGTCTATTTTTAGACACTTAAAAAATTAAATAAAATAAGCAGATTCAAATATTATATTTTTAGGTACTATGATTTATCACTTATCTTAAATTGTTTCTTTTTTTTCTTTGTACTTCGGGGTGTTAAAACCTGTGGAGAATCCGTCTCCTTTTTTATACGTCACATTGCAATGTTACTAATAAAAAATAAATAAATCAATAAAAAGAATCGAAAGAATCTGTAATTACATTTATCGGTAAATGTTAGGGACAAAGGTAGTGCGTGAAAGCTGTTCATCTTCAACGGAGCGTGTATTTGTGAGTAAAGTTGGAAAAGGAAGCTGCTAAATGATACGTCAGTGAAAATTTGTGGAAAAAAACGTATAAATCTTACGTAAAAGTGATCAGCAAATCAACAAAAAAACTCTTAACTTCACCATTGTGCTCAAAAAATAAAAAAGGTTTAAAAAATAGTCTCAAACCTCAGAACAGATTTGTCACAGTTCATATGAAAGGCTGCATAAGTTAAGGCGAGGGTTGGAGGCGGGGTTAAGGGGTGGGGTTATCGGTTAGACCTTGTCTTAAAAATTGAGTTTCACAAAACCCATAGAAGAAACTCAAAACCTCACCTTTAACTTATTAAATCTAAATTTCTATGTTTTTTTTCCTCAAAAGAACAGATTAAAATTTTTTTATTTATTTAATTAAAAGGAATAAACTACAACTGACCAGCTATAGTTAATGTTTAAGCAAAAAAAATAAAAAAATAGAATAAACTAAAATAAAATAGATAAAACAAAACAAAATAAAACAAAATAAAATAAAATAAAATTATAACTGGTAATTTAAAGCAAAAATGTAAAATGTTCAGAACAGAAATTTAATTTAGATAAAAAAAAACAATTATATTCATTTATTTAATAAATGATGCTTAATTTTAGTTAAATTACAGAATTTCAGCTTTACAGAGCTCCACACGCCTCCCACTGGGGAAAGTAACCTTAAATTACTCACCAGCACTACCAACAACAACAACAACAACAACAACAACACGAATGAAAGCGCTTCTGTAGCTGGAACTTTCCAGCCATGTTCTGGGAGTTGTGTTGCCTAAACAGAGCCGTAGGTTTCTGCTGATAATCTCCACTCCGGTGTCACTCCCGACAACACTGACTCAGGGAAATGTGACATGGACCATGATTAATGACCACAAACCTTTGTTTTTTGTTTGTTTTTGTTTTGTTTTTTAAATCATTGTTTTTTTTTGGAAGCAGTTTCAACGGTTTTGTTCACATTATGTCCAAATTCCAGCTAGAGATTTTAATGTGAAGTGTTTAGTTTTTAATCTTCAAGCTAAAAAATCCTGGCAAATAAAATGACTATGACGTCGTTTAAATTATAACTTTAAGTTTGGACAATTAGACGAGTGCATAATGTTGGTCTTTAACAAAATGTCAATGAAAAAAAGAATAAATAAATCAATTATAGGTTAAATTAAATCATAAATCACTTTCTACACTTTTTATTTTATATATATATATATATATATATATATATATATATATATATATATATATATATATACTGTATATTATGTTTTATTTATTTTTAATTATATTTATTTATTTATTATTAAAATATTATTATATTTCATATGAGCATTATAAAATAATTTTCATTTTCATATTCATTTTTTTAAAAACTTTTTTTTAATTGCAAATTTCTTAAATCAGCACAGATTGAAATGTCGGAGCTAAAATTTTAAATTGAAGCAACAAAAATAAATAAATAAATGAATATAGAACAAATATGAAAAACAAACAATTCTGCTATTTTTCAAATAAAAAAAAGTGCAACTTCTATTTCTAGCTTTAAAACACGAAACTGAAATCTGTATCAATAAAGTTTGAGGTAAAAGTGAGGTAATTATTCACAAACCACACCGGATTTGTTTTACAGAACAAGTGAAAGATTTATGAAATTGACTACTGATGGAAATCCTGACAGGAAATTTCCTTAAAAATACCGCTAACTGTGGAAAATGTGGAAGAAACCGAATGACCGAATGATCTCAATAATGTGATCTTTTTTTAATTGATGCTGGAAATGAATCCCAGTCACGGTTCTGTGATGAAGCGCAGCTACTCTTACTACATCAGAGTTGATTATTTTCCTATAACAGCATGTCCTGAAGCGCTTTATTCCTATTATACCTCCATTCCAATTTTATACAGGAGTCAGGATTTTTATTTCCAGAGAGGCTGAGAAGTTGAGGCTGAGAAGTGACCTATCAGTATATCCAAAATCACAACATATGAATGTCCATCCTCAGAGTAGCCTTATATTCTCTTATTGTGTTTTCAGATTTGTTATTTATTTATTTTGGATTTCTTATTGTGTTTTCAGATTTATTTATTTTGGATTTCTTATTGTGTTTTCAGATTTGTTATTTATTTATTTATTTTTGGTTTTGTTATTGTGTTTTCTGATTTGTTATTTATTTATTTTTTATTTGTTATTGTGTTTTCTGATTTGTTTTTTATTTTGGTTTTGTTATTTTGTTTTATAATTTCTTATTTTGCTTTTGGATTTGTTATTGTGATTTCAGATTTGTTTTTTTTTTTGGATTAGTTGTTTTTTTATATATATATTTTTTAATTTGTTAATTTTTTTTATGGATTTTTTTTGTTTTGTTATTTTGTTTTCAGATTTCTTATTTTGTTTAGACTCCTTCAAATCACTGTCATAAACATCTTCGAATGAAACACTTCATCATACCAACGATTTTCTGTGTACATCTCTTCCTGCGGATCGTCCGCCGCTCAGGGAGTCCCGGTGAACGAGCCGTTACTATAGAAACGATAACGTACGACGTAGAATGAGCGCTTCGACTCAAACCTGTGGTTTATCTAACGATCATAAATGTCTAATGTTTGATGTTGTCACTTCCTGTCCTGGCTTTGGGTTCTAGCAGCTGTAAACAATTTTTATTTCCTCTGTCTTAAAGTTAAGAAGACAAAAATAAAACAACGGTATAAACGACGTAAACGGCAAAGCTGCAGTGTTAGCACTGACACTGGAGACTCCTTCTGTAAACGCTAAATATAAAGCCTTTTATCTTATACTGTATACACTGTACAGGTCCCTGTGAAGGAGCTGTTACTATAGAAACCAAATTAAGACATCGTGACCAATAGGAGCGCAAGACATAAGGAAATGAACACGATGAGTGCTGGATGCATGATGATAACTCCCAGTGTTAGCATGGTGTGCTCACCGCTTGATTATCATGTGGCTGAGAGAGAGAACCTAGATTAGAGGAACCACCTGCAGCCATCCAAGGGGTTTAGAGCATGATGCAAGACTGCATTATTATAGCTTTCCCTAATCTCCTGAAAACCTTTCATCTGGGACATTTCGGACCTTATCGACGTCTATGCTAACGGTTTTAATTCCTGCTTCTTTAATTAATTCACCACAGAAACGACAGTCCAGGTTACTAAAAATTTTCTTTTACACTAGAGAACTTTTCACAGGGTTTGACACGTCTTAACGTCTCTCAGGGGAGACGTGAGATGTAAGACACGTAGCACGGCAGGAGTGCAGCCAAAAGTAACACATAGCTGCCGCGTTCTTCTGTAAAGCCGTTGCTATAATGGGATTAAGATCTCCAGCCTGAGCTAATCCCCACTTGTCTCTAGTGCACCATGCTGACAGACAAGACACAGAATAGAGTCAGTGGGCCAGTAATGGACGCCGGACTCGATTATAGTCGGACCGTTTTGTTTCAAAATGCTCAAACAAACAGCACATGCTAGGACCGTGCTGCGAATGATGACATCTGCTTTATTGTCCATTAAAGGACTTGATTTTGGATCGTTTCCTTGGATTAAAATACAACTACAAGCTATAAAGTCAAACATTTTGTCTCAAAATCTACAAAAGTAAACACATAAATCACATATAAGACACATAAATGACACTTTTGAACACCCCTACAGCGGGTCGTACCATTTCTCAACCACCATGTGTTAGTTAATAAAGGTAAAATTTGCACATGAACCAAGCTAGCTAGCTTAATTCTTTTACCCCAGAGACTAACAAAACTGAGTTTCCTCCTGTTGTTGTTGTGTCCATGTTGATGATTGAGTGTCTTGGTCATGTCTCACTCCACAGTGGAGGTTAATATGAAGCTCATATGAAAGTAGACACTCAGGACTTTAAGAATTTGTCGTGTTTCAGAAGGATTTCTGTTTTTCTCTAGACTACTAGGGCTGATAGATTTATAGAAAAGTTCCATTCCACGGAAATGTTTGTATCTTCAAAGTAAATGTTGATCTCAAACCCATTTCTGCTCTCTGAGATGTTCTCCAAGTGCTTCATCTAAAAAGCAGCTCAGATTTCATCTTCAACCAGTAAAATTCTGTGTAAGGTTCTCCAACAGAGGGAAAAACACACGTCTAACACACACTGAAAGACGACAGACTCGTTTTAGATCAGACTCACAGACACAACATTCATTTATTTATACTGATTGAAAATGTCTCATACGTCACTTCCTGTTCCAGTGTACTGTTAAAAAGCCTTACTGAAGCGTCATTGAATTCTCTAATCTGATTGGTCGGAAAGTGTTGATTAGTTTTCTAACAGCAAATCCGATCACAAGGTTTAACATTAACCCGCTTCTTCTAGTAGGTTATCCATAGTTTCCATAGCAACAGCTCATACTGTACGTGGTCAAAGGAAGCAGATTGTCAGTAACTGTGGAAGGAGTTTATGGAAGGAGTCTCCAGTGTTAGAGGTTTCTTCAGGTTTCTCTGCAACATGACAAGCTTTTTTTATTTTTTAAATTTCTTTTATTAAGTTCAAGAGAGAGAAAAATTTGTTTTATTTATTTTTTGCATTCAGACTAAAGGTAAAAGTTGCGCTGTCTCTTGAAATTTGTAAAAATCTAAACATATTTTTCTCCAGTAGATGTATAAAGGTGTATCTCACACGCACACACTCAATCACACACACATTCGATCACACACACACTCAATCACACACACTCAATCACACACACATTCGATCACACACACACTCAATCACACACACTCAATCACACACACATTCGATCACACACACACTCAATCACACACACTCAATCACACACACATTCGATCACACACACACTCAATCACACACACACACTCAATCACACACTCAATCACACACACTCAATCACACACACATTCGATCACACACACACTCAATCACACACACACACACACACTCAATCACACACTCACTCACTCACTCACACTTGCTCACTCACACACTCACTCGCTTACTCACACACACACACAATCACACAATCACACTTGCTCACTCACACACTCACTCGCTTACTCACACACACACACAATCACACAATCACACTTGCTCACTCACACACTCACTCGCTTACTCACACACACACAATCACACAATCACACACACACACACACACTATTTTGTACCTTTATACCCTGTACAGTTCCCTGTGAAGGAGCTGTTACTATAGAAACCAAGTTAAGACGTCTTGACCAATGGGAATGCAGGATGTTAGGAAGTGAACCCGATGAGCGCAGGACACGTGCGGATTAGCTTCCAGTGTTAGCATGGTTTGTCTCTCAGGGTAATATCACATGAATAGATCACGCTAGTGGCTGTACACCAGTGTTAACTTGGATCACTGGTCAGAGCTTTGTGTTGTGTTGTGTATTCTGTCCAGAAATGTGTGTGTGTGTGTGTGTTCGTTGGTGACGTGTTAGGAACGTTTCACTCGACACCACCTACTCCCAGATTTAGTTACCCACATGGAACTCGGGGGATTCTGCCTCCTGCTCGTCTTGTGTTGGTGTGATTCATCCATGGGATGACTGAATGGTTTGTTTGGGACAAGACACCGTCCTCAGAGGTCACTTCAAGCAGGATATGAGACGCGGTCATCTCAGAGCTCCTGCTGTCGGTTTGTCAGAAGCATCGGTGTCTTAATAAATATGACTGAATCCTCGGCAGACTCGCTCTGATTTAACCAAAACACAGAAGGCCTTGTTTAAATCAAGTGTTTAAGTGAAAATACGTCAAACACTGGGAATTAATGACAAACCTTCTCTTTCCGACGGAGACTGCAAACAGAGTAGAATAACACAGCAATTAAAGTGAAGGGGGCAGAACGGGCTTGGGCGGGTTCAGAGGCCTGACTTCGTATTGTTTATCAAAGACGTCAAGCTGAAAAATTCTCCAGTCACCTTTAGTACACACAGTTTTTTTAGGATTGAATAATATGTTTCTTTAAAAAAATATTTTATTCTCATCCAAAAAAAAAAAAAAATCCAGAATCTATGAATATGCAAATTAGAAACACCTCTTTTTTTTTAAAAGGTTTTATTCTCATAAAAAAAAAAAACAGATTCTATGAATATGCAAATTAGAAACACCTCTTTCTCTTAAAAACAAACAAACAAACAAAAAAAACCCCACTTTTCCTCGGCCTGCATTTACATATTAGAAGCTGATTGGCTCTTGTATGTTATGACACAATAATATATAAAAAGACAAAACGTTCAAAAATTATTCTTAAAATAATCTGGGCCATACCATTTTTAAAATGTAGCTATGATTATGCATTTCATTTGTAATTTATTTTAATAATAAAGACTAAAGAAAATATTTCCTGAATACACAATGCTAACATTTGCATATTAGAAGCTGATTGGCTCTTGCATGTTATGACACAACAATGTATGAAAAGATAAAAAGTTCAAAATGATGATTCTTATAATATTCAAATGATTTTAAACATATTCAACACCCCTACACTGGGCCAAACCATTTTTTAAAATGTAACTATAATTTTATTTATTTATTTTAAATTTTTCTAATATATTTTTTAAAAATATTTTTTTGTTTTTAAATATATTGTATAATTGATAGACTATTTTATATTTTGTTTTATATTCTGATACTCTTTTTTATACTTGAAATTCTTGATGTTTTTATATTCTGCTTAATTTTTTTTATATTTTATGTTTTAGTTTACATTTTTTAAATATTTTATTTCCATCACAGAACAGTCGTAAAAACATTCCACTACATGTTGTACTGTGTGTGATTGTGTATGTGACAAATAAAATTTGAATTTGCATATTAGAATCTGATTGGCTCCTGTGTGTTATGACACAACAAAAAAGAATGAACAAAATGTTCAGAATAATGGTTCTTAAAACTTGCAAGACATATCAGACACCCCTACAGTGGGTCATACCATTAAAAAACTGTAATCATGCATTTTAATTCGTTTTATTAGTATTTAAGTGGAGACTGAAGGGTCTAGTATCTAAAAGAAAATATTTTTTGAATAAATGACACTAGGCTTGTATTTGCATATTAGAAGCTGATTGGCTGTGAGGTTTTATGATGTAAAAAAAAATTAACATCACATGATCAAGAGAACAAGCAGAGCTTTCAGCCATGTTAATAAACTTGTATAACTTTTTGATGTTATTTTCATTATTTAAGGTAAAATGGTCATTTTCTATTTTTAATTTGAATTATAATGACAAATTTTAAGCAATCTATGTTTTATTGTTCCACAATATAGTCCTCAGGAAAGGTTTTCAGATGCGGTCATCTCGAAATCCCCGGAGCTGCTGAATCACGTGTGAAGTGAGGATGTAGTCTGGAGCTTAGCAGCTATTTTTATTATTGAAGCTACCATTAATTAGCTAGAATAGGATATTAGTCATTATATCTACAATCAGGATGTGGAAACAGGGACAAGTGACACACACACACACACACTCACTTACTCACACACACTGGTCCTGGTGGATCTGAAGTGTATCCCAGAACACTTGGATTGAGTCAGGATACAGAGCTTGTATGTACGACCCCATGATCACATTCTCACCTGAGCGCACTTCAGACTCACTGATCCTCCCACTAGCATGTTTTTTAGGATCAATCCTTTGACACGGGCCAGTAACCCGTGAGCAAGCTCATACGGACAGGCGGAAGATGTGAAGTAACAGGAACCCATGACCCCGGAGCCATGAGGTAGCGCCGCTCCCCGCTGTGCCACCGAACCACCAGCCTGGAGAAACCAAACATTTTCCAACCGAAAGAAAAGCCAGGGCCGTGTTCCTGTTCCACATGCGTCCTGGCTTTGTCTTGGCCTCGACTGCAGCACCGGTCACACACCATAAAACTCCACATGCTGCCTTTAACCCAAAATGGATTCTTCTCTCAGGATGGAACTCATAATTAACGTCAGATTTCCAGAATGCTAATCAGTCGGCTCAGAGATGAGAAGAGAAACGAATTAGGAAGGCGAGGTCAGAGGAAGTGACCCTTTTGGTCTGTATTTATTCAAAGCAAGTGCTTGGGCCGAGTGTGTGGCCTGGTTCAGTACGTACTTCAGTGCTAGTAGCTAGCTTGCTAGCAACGTCAGTAGCAGGCTAGTCTAATAACGTAATTTAATTAGCAAACACCCATCCAAATCATTGAATTCAGGTGTTCCAGTGAAAGGAACTCTCAATGCTTCAGCTTCATACCAAGACATTTTGGACAATTTCATGCTCTTTGTGGGAACAGTCTGGGGATGACCCCTTCCTGTTCCAACATGACTGCACACCAGTGACCAAAGCAAGGTCCATAAAGACATAGATGTCTTGGAGTGGAGACTGTCAGCCAGGTCAAAACTGGGACACCTGCCTTTACATGCACATGAATGTAATATGGAGTTGTCCCATCCTTTGCAGCTATAACAGCTTCAACTCTTCTGGGAAGGCTTTCCACAAGGTTTAGGAGTGTGTTTATGGGAATTTTTGACCATTCCACTAGAAGCACATTTGTGAGGTCAGGCACTGATGTTGGACGAGAAGCTCTGGCTCACAGTCTCCGCTCTAATTCATCCCAAAGGTGTTCTATGGGGTTGAGGTCAGGACTCTGTGCAGGCCAGTCAAGTTCCTCCACACCAAACTCACTCATCCATGTCTTTATGGACCTTGCTTTGGTCACTGGTGTGCAGTCATGTTGGAACAGGAAGGGGTCATCCCCAAACTGTTCCCACAAAGAGCATGAAATTGTCCAAAATGTCTTGGTATGAAGCTGAAGCATTAAGAGTTCCTTTTACTGGAACTAAGGGGCCGAGACCAACCCCTGAAAAACAACACCTGAATTCAATGATCTGGAGGGGTGTCCCAAAACTTTTGGCAATATAGGTTTGCAAGTTAGGCTCCACAGCAGCTGCTGAGCTAAAAGCTAATGCTAAATGTGTAGCCAGGCTTAGACATGACAATAACAAAGTTAATTTCATTACAAACGGTGGTCTGTGCAACTCCAGAGGGAAAGGACGGGATAAAAAAACGCAGCACGGGAAAACGGTCCGAAGATCCGTGTGCTCCCACTGATTGAGTTTCATGCTGTCATTACATGGGAAGCTAACAAGGTTCCTAATCAGCGGCCACCTCTCCGTTTCCTGGTTTAGTCATGAGGATGAGAAAGAGGAGGAGGATGAGAGGGGAAGGAGGAACGGAAGAAGATGTGCCTGAGCAACAGAGGAATAATATTTCTGTTTATCTGCTGTGGGGATGGGTCCGAGGTATTTTTGGAAGCCTGTTGTTTTTTCCTTTGCAAATTCCAGGTTCCGCTTTTTCTCCCCCTCCTCTCGTTCCCAGCCTGTGAATGCTCGGCCGCTTCCTCTCCCTTCTTCCTATTCTCAGCCTCTGATTGCTAGGAAGTTTGCGTGTGTGTGTATGTGTGTGTGTGTGTAGGGTTCGTAGGGTGTGGAGGATGTGGCCATTAGAAGATGTGGGGTGAGTGTGTCAACAGTTCCACGAGTGCTGCTTTCTCAGACACAGCTGCTGATGGGACATGTGTGTGTGTGTGTGTGTGTCTGTGTGTGTATGTGTGTGTGTTGAAGGATGGAATGAACTTACACACTCGAGTTTCACCTCTGACAGGTTCTTCCACACTGACATTTTTTACTCCCTGGCGAAGATCCGAGCGCCATCTTTTATTATTTATTTCCAGATGTTACCGTTAGCTAGCTTGAAATTAAACAGTTACCACTTTACTAGCTCCCGATTTGCTAACTGTATACTACTTAGCCTCGCTAATAACTCTCTAGCTCACAGAGTCTCACCTGCTAGTTAGATATCCTTTTATCCTAGCCACTGGGTTCTACAAAATATAATAGCTAATAGTAACATTAGCTAGCATGTTAGTGAGCATTTTCATGTGCTTTTCATCTGAGGAGAAAAATGCTTCCAGAATAACCTTAATACATTTTTGCTAATGTTTTTTCTCTGTTAAATGATTAGTTAACGTTTATACATAAATAGCAAACAACATGAAAATATACAGAAATGGAACTATTCCTCCATCTGCCTTATTAAAAACACTTCATTACAAATCACTAATCTCAAAACAGGTTAGTCTGCTAACATAGTTAGCTTAATTTTAGTTAGCTGATTAGCATTTATAGATGAATAGTCTTAATATAACATTTCAGCCTAATTTGACCAAGTGTTCTAGAAAATTTGGCTTCTGTTAGTAACGTCCAATAAACAAGCTGTAATGCTAGCTTGCTAGCAAACATGGCTACTGGTTTAAATCACACAGTGGAATAGATCAATATTCATAATGTTTGTTGTTATTGTAACATTGTGAACCAGTTAGCTAGCAAGCTTGGATACCGGGTGCAATTATTTGATACTTAGCTTAATGCTAGCAAGATTATGAGTCTCCATTTGTTAATTATCTCTCTCTCTCTCTCTCTCTCTCTCTCTCTCTCTCTCTTTAAATGCCAAAAGGTAAAATGTTTGACACACTCGTTAATGATGTTTATTGTTAGCCTCCGAGCAATTTTCTTCAATCACACAACATAAGTTATTGCTGAAAGCTAAAATGTCTGACTGTAACATGCATAAAAACTAGCTAATGGTGTAGCTAAAATGATATAGCTGTTAGCTTAGAAATTTTAGCTTTTAACTCTGTGTGAAATGGCTTTCAGAGCATTTTGTCCCTCCGAAATGATCTAAGGGCATTTTAGGTTTAAGGCCCTGTCTACACAAACGCAGGTATTTTTAAAACCGCAGCTTTTTTTAATTAGGTTTGGCCGTTCGTCCACACCCAAACGCAGCATCTGGTCACTGAAACCTAACATTTTTGAAAACTCCTGCCAGTGTGAAGTTTTTTAAAAACTCCGGTTTCAGTGTTATCGTGTAGACAGCGAAACCGGAGATTTTTGGCTTGTGAACAGGGTTGCCAGATTGGACTGAAGATTTCCAGCCCAAGTACAGCTTAAAACCCGCCCATTTAAAAAATACCAGCCCAAAATGCACACTGTTATAACTAATACAATAACAAACAGTTATAACAGTTAATAACTTTGTGATATTGGCTTAACGAGTAGAACGATTACAACAACCCGCTAATCAAGACTGAAGTCTGATTGGACAGGACTCTCCTGAACCTTACTGGCGTCTCAGGCTTCTGATTGGCCAACATGGCTTTACGGTTGAGATTATATCGCCACCTGTTGGTTTTGCATGCTTTTGACAGCACTTCAGACCGCGTTTTTGCGTTTTCATGTGGACGAGATTTTTTTTAAAAACTTTAAAAATACCCGTGTACGTGTGGACTAGGCCTAAGTTTCAAGCTTCTACCCCTCATATTTAGCAACTAATTAACTATACCTCTGCATTTCCATCACTCAGACTGGATTTTTTCTCTCTCAGCTAATTTAATCACCGCAGAAAAAATACCTCATGTCAAAACGCTAATCTTAAAAAAACCCAAACATTTCCAGACAAATGTGTAGAATCGGAATCAAAACAACGATAGGAGATTTTTATCCCGTAAACAAAAAGTTCTGAGGTAACGGATTTTGACGTGGAGAGATTTAAACCTTATACGCTTTGGTGCTCGTGAAGAAACATTGGGACGCGACGTCAGGGAGGTTTCTTTTTTTCCTCAGACAGCCGAGCGTGTTTGACAGAAGAGTTTGAAAGTCGTGTGATGGCTTGAAGTAATCACTTTCACTCAGAACGGGGTCAGTGGCTAACGCTAACACTCGTGGAATAGGAAAGACACGTTTGTGTGTATAACAAATACGTCTCTGGGTGAGCGGCGTGTGCCGAAGGCTGTGATGTTTAGCGATGTTGTCGTTGGCCTAAAGCACTTTGTTGACATGAAAACAGATCAGTCCTGCTCCAGCAACAGACCAAACCACAAGGCTGGCTCTGCATGTTTACAGAGAAACCACTCGCCAGGCTCCGGTGTCCCGCTCCGGCCCCCGGCCAGCGCACTCAGGGAGTTTCAGCTCCAAATGCTGAGGAAAAAAAAGCAAACAGGAATGCGAGTTGAAAATGAAAAGAGTCGGTGATGATAAGCGAGCGAGGCATTGCTTTCGTCTCCCTGCGGAATGCCATTAATCAAGCCGAGGCTATTTGTAATCCAGCTCCAGGGTTTTGTTTAAACGCAAAACATGACGTTTGATCCAATTTTCTTTCAAACCTGCCTGCTAAGTTTGCTATTAACTAGCCTGCTAGCGAACTTTTTTTAAGAACTAAATATACCACAGGGTCTAATTTGACCTAATTATTAGCCATGTGTTTCTTAAACCTGTGTTTAGTTAGCTGAATGTTAGCTAAGTAGTCTAGTAATGGCACTATCTAGTCTGACACCGAATGTCAGACTTTTTAATAAGAAAAACTAAAAACAAAAAGACATTTTAATTTTTTAATGTTAGCTAGCTAGCTAGCTTGTGAACCAGGATAATAAAAATATCAACAGCAAAACATATATCAATTTTGCCTAAACTGATGGGTTTAAATGACTTAGCCTGCTGTTAGCAAAGATGCATAGTATCATTAACACAAGCTAGTCAAATACCTTAGGAAAAAAGTCTAATGTTAGCTAGATTGCTAGCAAATGTGGATAATGAGCTTAATAACAAAATCTAACATTTAGTCCAAAGTTGGCTAGTTTGCTGGAAAACTGCTGTTAGCTAGATGACTAGTGAATTTGCATAATAACAATGTTTTTCTATAACAATTTTAATAAGAAAATGCAACGATTCCTGTTTTTTTTTAGCTAACCCAATGTTGGCTAATTTTTTAGCAAGGTTAGATATGTTTAATAATACAGTTAGCTTAATGTTAGCTAGTTTGGTTTAGTAATAAAATACAAATAATATTTCCTAGTTTGCAAGAAAACTTTATCGGTTAGTTAAATAGTTAACTAGTAAACTTGTATAATAGTTTTAATACTACAGGCTAGTCTAAGTTTGGTTAGCTAGCTAGCTAGCAATAAAGCTTTTGACAAGATTTTGATTTTGTTAATGTTACTGAGTTTGCTAAGGAGTTTTAATAACACAGGCTAGTCTATCTATCAGAGTTAGCCTATAATTAGCCGGCTAGTTAGCAAAGGTGGATGGTTTTAAAAACAGAAAGTACAACGAGCTTGACCTAGCACATTTTACTGGATTTAGTTAGCCACATTGCTAGCAAAGTTAGATAATACATTAGGTTTAAAAGCACAAGCTAGTCTAGTGATATAGTTAGGCTCGTGTTAGCTAGATGTTTAGCAAACAGCTATGATGGAGGATGGTTTTATTCACAAAAAAATAAAATTTGGTCATGTATTAATTAAAATGAGTTAGTCATAGTTAGTGCTATTAGCTAATGTTAGCCAATTTATTAGCCTGTGTACATGGATAACAGTTCAGGAAAGTACACTTGACCTCATCTGACCTAGGCAATTGTAACGCTAGTTAGCATGTTTAGTGGGCATTTTTAATTTTAGCAAAGAAGGCAGGAGTGCTAGCGCATTTAGCTGCCTGTTTTTGTTGTAGTGACTTCCTTCATGGGGAAATAAAAGCAGATCCATCTGACTGAAGGAGAAAAAATAAACAAGTGTCCGAGAAAAAAAAACGCTAATAAACGGCTAAGTTTTTAATCTCCTCAGCTGTTCGGTTTGAGCTGAATTTCCTCTCGCGCTCTGGAGATAAGGGCACATTGATGAATGTTTGGAGTGTAAATATTTATGTGGGGTACGTTTCAGAGTGAGGTACAAACAGCCGACGTGTTTATGTCCGAGTAGCGGGGCAGGCGGAGGAGGTGAGGGAGGAGGAAGAGGAGGAGGAGGAGAGTTAGCCGATTTTACGGTTTATTTACTAGCACATAAATTCCCATCATGGCAAAGACGTTCGCTTGAACTCCTAAGAGCAGATGTTTCTTTAAGTGGCGTTTATGTAGGCCTGTTAGCCACCGCCCACCCACCCACACACACACACACACACACACACACACACACACTTCTCCATGACTGTTTATTTTGTCTTCTGAAAGCCTCAGACATCTGTGGGACTTTCTCGAAATTGAAAAAGACTCCTTGAAATTCTTTTGGCGCAGATTTAGCACTCGATAAAAGCGTTTCAGATCGACGGCAGACTGAAGATTTGCAGTATCACCATGTTGGGGGTCGATGTTCTGGAGAAACTTCTGGAACTGATTTACACAAAAATAAAACACAAAGCCTGCTTGTTCACTAATGCAGGAGGCGGGCTAATCAGATCAGACCGCTACATCTCCTGGATGTTAGCCTAGCGTCCCACGAATGGTATTCTACTCACTTTTTTTTATTTTGGTTTAGACTTTACTTCATGGGGGTATGACGCAGCTTGATCATGCTAATGTTTCTAGTGCTAACTTTCATTAAATACAATGAAAATGATTCAGATTTAGGCCACACCCTCTTTGCTGGCTAGCTTTACTAGGTAACTAGTCTAATAATAAAAACATAAAACCCGGTCGTATTTTTCCTACTTTTAATTCATTTGTCTCTTGTTAGCCACATTGCTAGCAAAGTTGGAGAATAGATGTAATAGCACAAGCTAGTCTAATGATTTAGCTATAGCCTTGTGTTAGCTAGCTGTTTAGTGAGCAGCTATGATGGATGTTTTTTTTTTTTTTACAGAATGTAATACTTGGCCTGATATGACTAGCAAAACTTTACTGTTTTTAAACAAATTAGCCACATTGCTAGCTAAGTTTGATAATAATTTTATTAGCCCAAGCTAGTTTAATTACATGTTTACAGGCTAGTCGTTGCTTAATGTTAGCTAGCTTGCTAGTGAACATGGATAATAACAAAGCTCGTTGTTTTATCGTTAGCTAGTTTGATGGCGAATTTCTGAGTGTGATTATTAGCATTGTCTTACTCACTTTGCTAGAAAATGGTACTTGTTTTAACTAGCTGGCCTGTCGTTGGTTTGCTAGCAGAATTCTACAGATTCAGAGGCTAATTAAACTGCTAAAGTAACATTAGCTGTTCTTTATTACTTCACGTTAGCTAACATGTTTTAGCCAAGTCACGCCAACACATCATGGACGGAAGAAGAGCGATTGTTTACCCAGTGGTTCTTGCTAATGAATCCATCATGTCTTCTCTGCTGGAGCGTCACCGTCGCCTCACATCTGTCTCACAACTGAACATCTGCACGCGTAATAAAAAGCAGAGAGGCTCTGGGCTCGGGTGATTCATCTCCGTCGCTGCTCGCTATCTCAGGAGGTTAGGTTTATTTAACTCCTCAGTGTCACGGCCGTGTTTATTTTAATATTTGTTTGTTTTGGGCTGGAACATGTTTTTCGAAACAGATCTAGAGTGTGATGTGTTTGGGTTAAAGGTCAGGTGTTCAGGATTTATTCTAATCATGCTGGTGCTGCTCATTTTTCTTTTCTTACTTTCTTTTTTTTTTCAATTTTTTTACCTCAGCCCTTATTTTCTTTCTTCTCTGGAAGGAACCTTGAACTGGATCTCCACCAATTTTTTTTTCCAGAGACCAACTCAGAGAAAAAAATGACTTCATTCAGGAACAAAAAACTCAGTGGAGGAGAATCAGGGAGAGGAAGAATCCCACCTTATTTTACATTTCTCTTCATCCATGAGTCATGCTGTGGGGGACAGATGGATGGATGAATTGATGGATGGATGGATGTATACATGGATGGATATATACAAGGATGGATGGATTAATCGATAGATGGATGAATAGATGGATGGATAATGAATGTATGGATGGATAGATGAATAGATTTTATACATGAATGGATGAATAGATGGATGGGTAGATGGATGGATACATAGATAGATGAATGGATGGATGGATGAATGAATTGATGGATAGATGGATGGACAGAAGGATGGTTGGATGGATGGATGGATGGATGGATGGATGGATGAATAGATGGATGGATGGATGGGTGAATAGATTAATAAACGGATGGATGAATAAATTTATAGTTGGATGGACAGATGAATGGATGGATTGATGGTTGGATGGATTGATGGATGGACAGATAGATGGAGGAGGGGAACCCAAGGCAGGTGAGCTGGTGTTTATGTCTTTGGCTTATGATGATGGGTCAGTGACGATGGGAAAGTGACGATAAGACAGTAATGATGGGACAGTGATGATGGGACAGTGATGATGGGACAGTGACGATGGGACAGTGACGATGGGACAGTGACGATTGGGCAGTGACGATTGGGCAGTGATGATTGGGCAGTGATGATGGGACAGTGATGATTGGGCAGTGATGATTGGGCAGTGATGATTGGGCAGTGATGATGGGACAGTGATGATGGGACAGTGATGATGGGACAGTGATGATTGGGCAGTGATGATGGGACAGTGATGATGGGACAGGAATGATGGGAAAGTGATGATGGGACAGTGATGATGGGAAAGTGACGATAAGACAGTAATGATGGGACAGTGATGATGGGACAGTGATGATGGGACAGTGACGATGGGACAGTGACGATGGGACAGTGACGATTGGGCAGTGATGATTGGGCAGTGATGATGGGACAGTGATGATTGGGCAGTGATGATTGGGCAGTGATGATTGGGCAGTGATGATGGGACAGTGATGATGGGACAGTGATGATGGGACAGTGATGATTGGGCAGTGATGATGGGGCAGTGATGATGGGACAGTGATGATGGGACAGTGATGATGGGACAGGAATGATGGGAAAGTGATGATGGGACAGTGATGATGGGAAAGTGACGATGGGACAGTGATGATGGGACAGTGATGATTGGGCAGTGATGATGGGACATTGATGGTGGGACATTGATGGTGGGACAGTGATGATGGGAAAGTGACGATGGGACAGTGACAATGGGACAGTGATGATTGGGCAGTGACGATGGGACATTGATGGTGGGACAGTGATGATGGACAGTGATGATTGGGCAGTGATGATGGGACATTGATGGTGGGACAGTGATGATGGACAGTGATGATGGGACATTGATGGTGGGACAGTGATGATGGGACATTGATGGTGGGACATTGATGATGGGACAGTGATGGTGGGACAGTGATGATTGGGCAGTGATGATGGGACATTGATGGTGGGACACTGATGGTGGGAAAGTGATGATGGGACAGTGACGATGGGACATTGATGGTGGGACAGTGATGATGGGACATTGATGGTGGGACAGTGATGATGGGACAGTGATGGTGGGACAGTGATGATGGGACATTGATGGTGTGAAATTGATGATGGGACAGTGATGATGGGACAGTGATGATAGGGCAGTGATGATGGGACAGTGGTGATGGTGAAAGTGATGATGGGACATTAATGGTGTGAAAGTGATAATGGGACAGTGATGATTGGGCAGTGATGATGGAACATTGATGATGGGACAGTGACGATGGGACAGTGATGATGGGACAGTGACGATGGGACAGTGATGATGGGACAGTGATGATGGAACATTGATGATGGGACAGTGACGATGGGACAGTGATGATGGGACAGTGACGATGGGACAGTGATGATGGGACAGTGATGATGGAACAGTGATGATGGGACAGTGATGATGGAACATTGATGATGGGACAGTGACGATGGGACAGTGATGATGGGACAGTGACGATGGGACAGTGATGATGGGACAGTGATGATGGAACAGTGATGATGGGACAGTGATGATGGAACATTGATGATGGGACAGTGACGATGGGACAGTGATGATGGGACAGTGACGATGGGACAGTGATGATGGGACAGTGATGATGGAACATTGATGATGGGACAGTGACGATGGGACAGTGATGATGGAACATTGATGATGGGACAGTGATGATGGGGCAGTGATGATGGGGCAGTGATGGTGGGACAGTGATGATGGGACAGTGACGATGGGACAGTGACGATGGAACATTGATGATGGGACAGTGACGATGGGACAGTGATGATGGAACATTGATGATGGGACAGTAATGATGGGGCAGTGATGGTGGGACAGTGATGGTGGGACAGTGATGATGGGGCAGTGATGGTGGGACAGTGACGATGGGACATTGGACAGTGACGATGGGACAGTGACGATGGGACAGTGACAATGGGACAGTGATAATGGGGCAGTGATGGTGGGACAGTGACGATGGGACAGTGATGATGGGGCAGTGATGGTGGGACAGTGACGATGGGACAGTGACGATGGGACATTGGACAGTGACGATGGGACAGTGACGATGGGACAGTGATGATGGGGCAGTGATGGTGGGACAGTGACGATGGGACAGTGACGGTGGGACAGTGATGATGGGACAGTGACGATGGGACAGTGACGGTGGGACAGTGACGATGGGGCAGTGATGATGGGGCAGTGATGGTGGGACAGTGATGATGGGGCAGTGATGGTGGGACAGTGATGATGGGACAGTGATGGTGGGACAGTGATGATGGGACATTGGACAGTGACGATGGGACAGTGACGATGGGACAGTGACGATGGGGCAGTGATGATGGGGCAGTGATGATGGGGCAGTGATGGTGGGACAGTGACGATGGGACAGTGACGATGGGACAGTGATGGTGGGACAGTGACGATGGGACATTGGACAGTGACGATGGGACAGTGACGATGGGGCAGTGATGATGGGACAGTGATGGTGGGACAGTGACGATGGGACAGTGACGATGGGACAGTGACGATGGGGCAGTGATGATGGGGCAGTGATGGTGGGACAGTGATGATGGGACAGTGATGGTGGGACAGTGATGATGGGGCAGTGATGATGGGGCAGTGATGGTGGGACAGTGATGATGGGGCAGTGATGATGGAACATTGATGATGGGACAGTGACGATGGGACAGTGATGATGGGACAGTGACGATGGGACAGTGATGATGGGACAGTGATGATGGAACATTGATGATGGGACAGTGACGATGGGACAGTGATGATGGAACATTGATGATGGGACAGTGATGATGGGGCAGTGATGATGGGGCAGTGATGGTGGGACAGTGACGATGGGACAGTGACGATGGGACAGTGACGATGGAACATTGATGATGGGACAGTGACGATGGGACAGTGATGATGGAACATTGATGATGGGACAGTGATGATGGGACAGTGACGATGGGACAGTGATGATGGAACATTGATGGTGGGACACTGATGGTGGGAAAGTGATGATGGGACAGTGACGATGGGACATTGATGGTGGGACAGTGATGATGGGACATTGATGGTGGGACAGTGATGATGGGACAGTGATGGTGGGACAGTGATGATGGGACATTGATGGTGTGAAATTGATGATGGGACAGTGATGATGGGACAGTGATGATAGGGCAGTGATGATGGGACAGTGGTGATGGTGAAAGTGATGATGGGACATTAATGGTGTGAAAGTGATAATGGGACAGTGATGATTGGGCAGTGATGATGGAACATTGATGGTGGGACAGTGATGATGGGGCAGTGATGGTGGGACAGTGATGGTGGGACAGTGACGATGGGGCAGTGATGGTGGGACAGTGATGATGGGACATTGGACAGTGACGATGGGACAGTGACGATGGGACAGTGACGATGGGGCAGTGATGATGGGGCAGTGATGATGGGGCAGTGATGGTGGGACAGTGACGATGGGACAGTGACGATGGGACAGTGATGGTGGGACAGTGACGATGGGACATTGGACAGTGACGATGGGACAGTGACGATGGGGCAGTGATGATGGGACAGTGATGGTGGGACAGTGACGATGGGACAGTGACGATGGGACAGTGACGATGGGGCAGTGATGATGGGGCAGTGATGGTGGGACAGTGATGATGGGACAGTGATGGTGGGACAGTGATGATGGGGCAGTGATGATGGGGCAGTGATGGTGGGACAGTGATGATGGGGCAGTGATGGTGGGACAGTGACGATGGGACATTGGACAGTGACGATGGGACAGTGACGATGGGACAGTGACGATGGGGCAGTGATGATGGGGCAGTGATGATGGGGCAGTGATGGTGGGACAGTGATGATGGGGCAGTGATGATGGGGCAGTGACGATGGGACAGTGACGATGGGGCAGTGATGGTGGGACAGTGATGATGGGGCAGTGATGATGGGGCAGTGATGATGGGGCAGTGATGGTGGGACAGTGATGATGGGGCAGTGATGATGGGGCAGTGATGGTGGGACAGTGATGATGGGACAGTGACGATGGGACAGTGACGATGGGACAGTGACGATGGGACAGTGATGATGGGGCAGTGATGATGGGGCAGTGACGATGGGACAGTGATGGTGGGTGTAAAGCTGATGATGTTCATTTTTCTGGACCAAACCGTTGTGAATGAAGCGGCGCTGCGTGTTCTGTCAGCTTGGCCGTCTCAGTAAACTCCACTCAGACTCAGAGAACACAATGCTGAGAAGGCCTTGCCTCTCTTCCTATTGTGGCCTTGTTAGGGAAATGAACGGGGTGTTCCGTCCGTCCGTACTCTCCAAATCCTTTAAGTTTTCTTTTTTTCCCCCTCTAAGCGTTGCATGGGAACTGTTTAGTTTATCAGCACTATTGTTCAGGGTATAATTCACTTGAATGTGCCATGACACACTGTTGCACACAGCAGGATATCAGGCTCATACACACCGAGACAATGGGCAAAATATCACCGTAGTCATCACAGAGCGTTAACAGCCACCGCTTGGACCGCTTCACACGGGATCAGCTCCCTGCGATCTGATTGGTCCAAACCATCGGTCCGTCCGTCCGTCCCCTGGACGCTCCACCTTCGGTATGTTCCAGGTTCCCACCTCTTCTCAGAGGTTCCCACGCTACTCACTGGCTATCATTAAGCCATACTGCTGTGCCAAACCAACAGGAAGTGACATCAGGAAGTGTGTTCTTACGGTCTTACAGAATATAGCATTCCCAGTCCGTCTGTCATCTGAGTCCCAGCCGCACCCGAGTGGTGTCGCATGTGTAGTGTAATGTATGTGAGGCAGCGCTGTGTTTTTAATCTCATGTCCCCACAAGGATAGGAAAATCCGACTCTGTGTGTTTTGACCTTGTTTAGAAATCCGCTGCTTCTAATAAAAAAAAAAAAAGGCGAATAATAATGTTAGCGATTTTAGGCGTAGCGCTGCGTTAATTAGTGATTATTTCCTCTGTGTGTGTGTGTGTGTCAGTAAGCATACTGTCATACATTCATTTCAAAAGTGCTTACTGTGTGTATTAAATACTAATCACTAATTAATAGTAATTATACTTAATTAATATTGATTCTAATAAACTTTACTTATTTAGCAGATTTCATACATTTTAAACACAACATGAACGACATGAAGGAAATAAAATGGGACAGAAAAAAAATAAAAATGTAAAATATATATAATTAAAAACCCATGTTTGTCAACAGAATAAACACAGTTCTCAAAGGCAGCAGTATTAACCCTCACAGAAGAAGTGCACTTTACTCAGAAGACCGGAGCGATTACGTCAGCGCTGCTGATCAGTGAGACCCATCACACACCAGTCCGGTGTTCCAGTTTCCTCTTGTTGCTCCCAGCTATCTGGTTGCGTTGTGTTTGTTGTGTTGTACGTCACCTACATGTTTGCACTGTAACTAATTTACATCACACTACATGCGGTGATTAGCTCAGGCCGTGTGCGGTTCTAGAACATTCCATGTCAAGGTCTCGGAGAACTCTATGGTTTAAAATAAAGTGTTCAGCTCCGACGTCGAGTCCAAATCGGTGTGAAACGGATCATAGACGTGTCACTTGTTCTCCACCATTTAGAGTGAGAGAGTAAGGTCAGTATTTATTACACTGTCAAATGACGCTATTATTACCTGTTTAATGAGACACCAGAGAGACATAAAGAGCTGTACGTTAAATATAGCGAGGAGTTTGGCACAGCAGCCGCGGCAGCAGTAGCAGGCAGTGCAGGTTTAAGCCGCTTGCTTGGGTTTTAGATATGGGATGCAGCTTGCTGGTGAGCAATATCCTGTTTACTGTGACCTTCCTGGCTCGGGGATCATCTTTGACATCACTTTATTGTTTATGGCTGGATTCAAGGTGAAGGCTTTACAGGGCCACCGTCTGATGTTCTTCCTGATTGTAAGACGTGACGTGCTATAGAGCGTGCGATAGAATGATATACGCTGACTGGCCGATTTATTAGGAACATCTGGGCATGAGATTTTTATTAGAAACGTCTGAGAAGTCATGAGGCAGGAGCTCAGAGCATGAAGGCATGCAGACGTGGGTCAAGAGCATCGGGTAATATTAAGGTCAGTTATCAGATTGGCGGGGAAGTGATTTCAGTGACCTGGGCCATGGTGTTTTTTTCTTTATTCAGATAAACAGATATTCAGATTCTGTACTAGGGAGTGTTGTTGGTATACAAAAAAAACAACAACAAACAAACCAAAAATGATTAAAAATACAAGAAGTAAGCAGCAGTTCTTAATGAGAGAGGTCAGACACATGTATTCAAATTGTCATTAACTCAAATAATCGCCCTGTACATCGACTCCATGTGCACAGTGTTTCAGAATGGGGTTCCTAATATTTTGGACATAGAGTGCATACTGTACATTGTGAACTCCTCTACAGATTACGCACTTGGAGGAATTGTAAATCATTCAAGCTTTAATATTTACTTGGTCCAGACCCAGAAATGAAAGAGTTAACAACAAAAATAGGAACATTTTTTGTAGTCAAGCCATAAAAATGCCAGCGGTCTCCAACTGCAGCTTTTAATCATTATTTAGTTAGAGCTCTCTCTGCGTCACTCCTCCGTTTCAGGAACTTCCACGACTAGCATGCGCACTTCTTCATGAAGCAGCGTTTCTGGATTATTGTGTGTAAAAACAAAACAAAAAAATTGCTTTTTTTACGTTCCAGGTGTCGTAAGGAAAAACGAGTGGCCTGTAAAAAGCAGTCCTGCCTCGCTTCCTCGCCGCTCTGAGTCAGCTTCCTTTACAGCCTCACATTCCCAACCGCTCCAGCCCTCCGTATTGGCCTCCGAGTGCCGCTTCCTGATGTCTCTGTGTGCGGTGTTTATTGAGGAACTTCAAACCGCTGGCCTCCGTCGCTCGGCTCTCTCACCAGCGCAGGAGGGAGTGGACCAGAACAGCTGCTTGGTGTTTATTTGAAGTCTCAGCGTCAGACTGATTTTCCTCTACTTAAACATACAGGCCCTGTGAGCATCGTAAGCATCCTGTATGACCACACCGCGTTGTTTGTTATCGGTTCATTTAGACCAGCTCTCCGCTCTGATTGGTCAGAATTTCGGACAGTATTGCCGCTGCAAATCATAGGTTTAAATCAATGCGTTGTTGCTATGGTAACAGAACATTCCCAGGGTACACGCTCGTCACGTTCTGATGAAAAATAGAAGCAGCTATTTATTTAACGTTTCTGGAAGGAGTCTCCAGTGTCAGCTAGTTTTTAACTAATAAAAAACTAAAATATATGAACATAAAAAATAGACATACCAAACGTAACAGAAATACAAGTGTATTTATTCTCATACATTTTCGTATAATATTTTTGTATTTTTCAAACACAGATAAAAATAAATAAATAAATGAAAATATGAAATAAATATTAAATAAAAAGAATTATATAAAATGGTATAAATTATGCAAAAGTGTTTATAAAATTATATAAATATATATAAAAAGATTTTTATATAATAAATAAAAATAAAATAAAAAAGTATAAAATTTAATACGGATAAACTTGCTACATATATACAATAAATAAATAAATTGCTTTTTTGGGGGGGGTGAAATGAGTCCAGATTAAATTACTCCTCTGACTTACACAGTACTGTCAGTGGAGACAATCAGATCATTCATCTGCTTCTTCTGTTCCTCCACTGAACATCACTATCATTACTCTCTCTCTCTCTCTCTCTCTCTCTCTCTCTCTCTCACACACACACACACACACACACAAGCTCTTCCAAACACAGCAAACATATGGTGCTTTCTGGCTGGCCGTGTAAACGTCCATGCATGGGGTGTAATGAATTTTGGGATTATATCCATTATTCTCTGGCCAGAACCCTGGAGAACACTCTGGCACTCATCCCGTGGTCTGATTCACACATTTCAACATACAGTAAATTCACCGTATAACCAAATCCCTCCGCAGACACGTTGTGATTTACTGACTTATATCTATGTTACGCTTCCTGGGTTTGTGGTACATGTTTTAAAGGAGATATAGTTGTTTTTTTGGCTCCTTTGCTAAGATCTAACTTAAATTTCTCCAGAGTGAAGAGCATTTACTGCCCATTGATTTTATGCTAATGAACAGCACTCCCATTGGTCATCTCAGTAAAGGGGTGGAGTTAAAGTCTCTCCATACAGACAGATAAGAAAAAATAATCTAGAACTATTAAAAGTTGTCACCTTAGAGAGGCGATGTTCTATGTAAAACTCCATTTCCCAATCCTATACATTTCTAAGTAGATATTCAGGAAGGCTAGAATCCTTAACCACTCAAAGAATCATTCAGGAACCTTGTCTGATGGAGAAACCCTCTGTTGTTGGGTTCTGCAGGGAACTTTTAAGGATTTCCTTAGAAGAAATGATCAAAGAACCATTAATAGTTAGAACCCTGAGAGTGTTTTCCTAACACATAATGTTGCAAGATCTTTGAGAAGGTTAGAACCATGGTCCATCTACAGAATCATTGACGAACCTTCTCCAATGGAGAAACACTCTGTTGTTGGGTTCTACAGAGACCTTTTAAAGATTTCCTTAAAAGGAACATCTTAACACATTTTCTTAACACATAATGTTGGTTAGAGAAGAATAAAGAAGGTTAGAACCAAGATCCATCTACAGAATCATATAGGAACCTTGTCTGATGGAGAAACACTCTGCTGTAGAGTTCTACACAGAGATTTTAAGGACAACCAAAGAACACTTAATGGTTGCAAGAAGTTTATTAGGAAGTGGAGAAGGCTGTAGAGCACTATACCGGAACCCTTTAAGAGTTCTGTGTAAAACCCTCCTAACAGAGATGATTCGAAGAAGAACATTAGGAAGCTTAAAACCATGCAAAAATCACTGAGGAACCGGTTATATGCCCTTAAGTGTAGAAACCTTAAGACTTCTTGAAGCTAGGTGTGTCCAAGGATGTTTGGAACCCTTTCAGGAAGCTAAGAAACTTACATTATCTCAGTGAAACCCTAAAGAACCGTTTTGTCTTAAGATTGCACCAACAACAAAGGCCAACTAAATGCATTACAGCCTTTTGCTATTAAGAAGAAAATAATGACCAGTAATTAGGAGTTTGCTTTCTTTAAAGGTTCTTTAAAGGACAGGACGGTTGGATAGTTAAGGCTCTAAGATTGCAAAAAAAAAGTTTTACTTCTAATAAAACATCTCCGTTCATGGGCTCTAAATAGAACTTTAAAGGATTTAAAGGCAACTAAAGCATCTTTAAGGACAAGAGTGTATAAGCAAACCAGGAACCTGTCAGACATCTAATACTTCATCTAACACTAACAGCTCTCCATACCTGGAAGAAAGGTTCCTCAGGGATTTCTTAGTTTCCAAAAAAAAAAAAGGCAACCCTTGCAGATATTGTGGACTCAGCACTAAACAGGCGTTTACACTACAAGCTGGAATTCAGTGTGTCTGTTTTGGCATCTCGATGCATCCAGTGACGGCACATTAATGTGTATTTACAGTAAGCTGGTGAAATCAGAGTCACAGCACTGAGAGAACCCCCCGGTTCCAAATGACGCCTTTGTCCTCAATTGCCAAAGGGCTAGCGAAGACCAAGACCACAGAGTACTGTTTATTAGTTTGGGGGGTTTGCTGTGAAGTTAAACACAGAGATTTTAAGGACAAACAAAGAGCCATTATCTTTAGGAAGCTTAGAAGACTGTAGAGCAGTCTCTGGAAGGGTTCTAGGTAGAACCATAGAACAGTGTTTTTCCAACAGAAATGGCTCCAAGAAGAACATTAGGAAGAATCATTGAGGATTTTTTTTATGTACTTACAGAAAACCAGGGTCCAGATCCCGGTTCTGGGTTCAGAGACCAGGGTCCAGATCCCGGTTCTGGGTTCAGAGACCAGGGTCCAGATCCTGGTTCTGAGTTCTAGACCTGATAATGCAGAATAGAATAGAAAACTGGCCCATCCCATCACACTCATCCACTCGTGTGTACTAGTTGATCAATTATAATTTAGCCTCCACCAGGAGCTCCACTGGCTTGGTCAGCTCAGCATGACTTCATCCATCAGGACGTGCAGCCCCTCGTTATGAATGCTGCAGGACCGAGGCGGATGCCGGACAGATGGCCACATGATTTCATTATTTTCCAGCTCCTTTTCTCATTGGCATTAATCTGAAGGGTGTTGACTAGCTCTTCTGTTGTGTATAAGTGTACTCTGGGCAGCTTTGCTCACGCTCAGGCTTTTCCTCGTTTACCATATTCCAGACACTCCAGACTTTTACGGCCAGTCTGGAGTCCATTCGTTGTTTCCTTAGTTTTTTTTTTTTTTTTAAATAAATGACTTTTGCATTTATGCCAGTGTAAAGCGTATTGTGTGGTCGACCCGAGTGTAACCTTCTGGACAGGCACTGAGCCAATGATTGATATGATGTATGATGAATATTGATTTTCTCATTGGTGTCTCGCCTGAATAAATCTGGCCAGATTGCTGATTAACCAGCGCACTGGAAGAAAATTTGCCAGAACGTATTAAGCTCAGGAAAGCCTTCGAAGACTCCAGTGGATGGTAATAAACCTGGAAAAGCATGCAGATGATAAATGGGCTGCAGACATAAAGAAAACTAAAATAACACTTTCTCTATGAGCAGCAGCTCAAAGCTTCAGTCAGGACATTCTAAAATACTGCCCAGAGTCCAGATTACAAGCTCATAAACTCACTCAGCATCCATGATAAGGTGATTAGCGTCACTGTGGTATCTCTACACACGGACTTTTTCCTTTGTGATTTCTTTGTGATCAATCCCCAGCCATCCTAGTTCCTTTAGACTAATGCCATTCATTTATTCAACTTTATTCTATTCAACATGAAAGACAGAAGGCAAATTTATATAAAACATTGGTTTAACCTCCTGCTAGAACACAAAATGGCAGTTATAGTGATCTGAAGACAATCACTGATCACCAATATTCCCAAACAATCACCATTATTCCCAGTAAACAATCACTGATCATCATAATTCCGAGAGACTAATCATCATCAATCCCAGTGAACTATCACCATTATTCCCAGTGACCAATCACTGATCACCAATATTCCATGTGACCAATCACAATTATTCCCAGTGACCAATCACCATTAATCACAGTGCTCTATCACTATTATTCCATGTGATCAATCACCATTATTTCCAGTGACCTATCAACATTATTTCCTGTGACCAATCACCACGCCCTGTGACCATCATACACCATTAATCCCTATGATAATCACTAGAGACTTATCACCATTATCCCCAGTGACCAACCACTATTATCCAATGTGACAAATCGCCATTATTTCTAGTGATTTATCACCATTATTCCCAGTGACCAATCACCACTACTCCCAGTGACGTATCACTATTATTCCCAGTGACCAACCACTATTATTCCATGTGACCAATCACCATTATTTCCAGTGGCCAATCACCACCCATGTGACCATCATACACCATTAATCCTTAGAACAATCACCATTATACCCAGTGACCAATCACCACTATTCCCTGTGATCTATCATCATTATTACCTGTGACAATTCATCATTATTCCCAGTGACATATCATCATTATTCCCAGAGACTGATGGCCATTATTCCCAGTGACCATTAATTATCCCAGTGACCATCGAACACCATTATTCCCAGTGACCTTTCACCACCCCAGCAACCATCGAACACTATTAATCCCAGTGACCAATCACCATTATTCCCTGTAACCCTCATCCACCCCAATGACCATCAAACTCCATTATTCCCAGTGATCAACTGCTGATCACAATTATTTGCAGCGACTAATCAATCACTGACCATCACTGCTCCCAACAACACATCATCTTATACCATCCTTCCTACTGACCAGTCACAGTTCAATGTTGTTCCTAACAGCCAATCATGTAGAAGGTATGAATTGTTAGTGGTCTGGGTAGCTCAGTAGCCAGGAAATGATGTTGTATTGTGTTGTTTTTATTGTGTTACAGATTTAGAAACAGTGATGAGTATAATTTGGGACTAAACCCTTTTGTTTGTAATCATCATGTGGTGTTTTGACCAAACCTCTTCGTTATTACTCCATTGGTGTGATCCTCTCTCTCTTTGCTCTGCTTTTTTTTTTTTACACGTTTCCTAACAATGAACTGACGTGCCTCATCGGCGTAGAGTTTCCAGGCCGAGTCGAGCACCTTTTCCTGGTCGTCTTTTGGAAAACGGAGACGCGTTTCCATAGCGACGTAGACTCCTTGAATCATGTGATCAGTGCTCAGTTCCCTTACTCTCTAAACCCTCAACCCTCTCTCTCTCTCTCTCTCTCTCTCTCTCTCCATTCCCAGTCTTACCTTTGAGCCTGGGAGCGGAATTCTGGGAACATTTTTCCATGTGAAAAGCCGAGCTCCAGTGGAGGGGTGTGACGCCACTGCATTGTTTCGGCTGGCGAAAAGAGGAACCGCGCGCGATGAGGCCAATTCCTGTCCGCTCCAAAAAAACAGGCACTTTCTCACACTGGCTTCCTTCCTCGCTGGACAGCTCAAAACAATCCCAGAGATGCAGGACCCGAGCGGTGCGAACGAGGAATCAGCCGATCGGACAGGGGGAAGGTTTATTCACACTGTTTACGAGCCGCTGGAAACAAACCAAAGGGCAGCACTAACGCTATTCCCTTCATGACGCTTCATACTTTTTATCCATTTGTAGTTACCTTTCATGTTAAGGAACGTCGGTGAAGCGAGTTACTTCCTGTTCTCACTTACATTATAGCAGCTCTGGCTTGAAGAAAAAAAAAATGCAGCTAGTTATTTTGCGAACGCTTGTCTTGTTCCATGTTGTGTTGAAAAATTTAAGCCGTAGCTGTTACTATGGAAATGAAAACGATCTCAGAGCACATCCGACCAATCGGATTTAAGACACGAGAATTTGAGACATCAGGGGATCACGGTTTAAAAATAAGGTACTGAAAGCAGAAATGGTCCAGGATTAGGAATGATTTAGAGCGCCATTATAGTACTGGAGTGCAAAAGTATTGGCACCTGTCTTCCTGGCCTTGATCGTAAAGTCCCTCTTTAAAATAACCAATAAAATCTCTCAAAATCTCTAAAGCATGATAACTTGTGGTCTCAGAAGCATTAGTGGGATTGTTGATTATGTAGGGGATGTGTACACACACACACACACATATACACACACAGCTCAGGACCTCATCTAAACCAGGAGACTTCACCTGCAGTGTTGGGCTTTCAGGTCAGGAGTTTAATGAGTTCCAGATGTATGTGTAGACCCGAGCAGGGTCGGTATACGTGCCTCCCCCTGTGGTGATACTAAAAAATACCTTTCCTCTACACACACACACACACTCACACATCCTCCGCTCTCATCATCCTATTGTTTTATCCTGCGATGCATTCGGCACGTATCGACACCTCGCACTGTTCCACAGCGTAACCTCTATCCACCGTAACGTGAGTCTCACACCACGTGCCAAAGCACACGCTCGTAAAGGCCTGCAGCTACTGCTGTGGTCATCAGTGCAGGAGGAAACAGGGCACCTAACCTATTATATAGCTCCTTTTTAAATTAATTAATTAATGAATTAATTAACTAATAAATTAATTAATTTATTTTTGCATGTGCTTACATATGTGTTGGATAACAGAAAACAGAACGAAAACACAAACAGTCGAGGTAACAGTGCGTCGTGGGTTTCCTGGCCTGCGTGCGTGCCCTGTCCTTCGTCTCGCCCTGCCTGAGGATGCTGCTCTGTCAATGCACAAATACACACACACACACACATACACACATACAGAAGGCAAGTGTGTGTGTGTGTAGGGGGTTGGGGGAGGGGGGCTGCTGGGAAAAACTGGGTCTGTCATGGCCGAAACAGGCAGCGAGGCTCGGAGGAAGCACCTGTTCTTCCGCGGCTGCCGCTGCTGCATTTATCTGACCCCAGTCACATCAGGTGGCTTCCTGGTTTGCGTCAGTCCGTGCTCCCCGAGGCCTCGCTGTCATTGGGCGGCTTTTGGCTCCTCCCCTTCCTGCTGGCGGCTACACTCATTGATCTTGAGAGGCTTGTTGCTTCCTGATTTCGCAACCGGACAGGAGATTTGCTTCTGGGCATCTCTCTCTCTGTCTCTCTGTGTCTCTCTCTCTGTGTCTCTCTCTCTCTCTGTCTCTCTCTCTCTCTCTCTCTCTCTGTCTTTCTCTCTCTCTCTCTCTCTCTCTCTCTCTCTCTCTCTCTCTCTGTCTTTCTCTCTCTCTCTCTCTCTCTCTCTCTCTCTCTCTCTCTCTCTCTCTCTCTCTCTCTCTCTATCTGTCTTTCTCTCTCTCTCTCTCTCTCTCTGTCTCTGTCTCTATCTGTCTTTCTCTCTCTCTCTCTCTCTCTCTCTCTTTATATTTCTCTCTATCTCTCTCTCTCTCTCTCTCTCTCTCTGTCTTTCTCTCTCTCTCTCTCTCTCTCTCTCTCTCTCTGTCTCTCTCTGTCTCTCTCTCTCTCTCTCTCTCTCTCACTTGCAGTTCATCTTTAATGTCCATGCTCCAGGGGTCCAATAAACATACACCATATTGTTTAAACACTAAAACGATGTATTTTATCAGGCTCTACGTTCTCATCTTGGTACAGCCTCCTTAATCACAAAATCAGTCTGGATCGCTGTTGTATGTTCATTAGCATGACAATGTACACTTAGAGCATTAAAAAAACACAGTACTGGACCGATAACAGCTCCTGGTACGAGTATGGATGTCTCTTTAATGTCAGGGTACAAATCGAGTTGTAAAAAGCCAGCAAACCTGCTGAGCAGAACGCATGTTTTCCTACACGTGTTTATTTGCCAGCCAGAAGGCCCGGTGCCGATTTCTTCAAAGCGGTATTCCTCTCTGCTTAATGCGACACAGAACATTTCAGAAATTAAATGATGGCTGCAGAGCAACAGTAAACACACCCCCAATAGGAACCGCATCCAACCGTTCATATCCAAGCCGGCTGGTTTCTATTAGACCCTCTGTGAAGTCCAGACTGATAAACATCGCAAGACAAGAAACCTACAGGACGGACCTCCAACCCCCAGCTCCTCATCTCCTCATCTAAAAAAAAACCCATTTCGGCTTTTTAATCTTCAGGAGCACTTCAGTCTAAGTGACAGCGATTAAATACGACCTAATTTGATGACCTCGGGTGCGTGCTTCACGTCTCTGAAGTGACTCTTCATCTGAGTGTGCCAGATTTTCTTACTTTAATTACTTAAAACCCAGCCTGTGCTCTTTTATTGATCTCTTTTATTGTCTCTTAAACATTGCTGGAGAAATTTAAGCCATTTTACGTTTTTTCATCGTGATTCTGAATCATTGAATCATCAATTTCATCGCGATTCTGAATCATAGAATCATCAATTTCATCATGATTCAGAATCACTGAATCATCATTTCCTCATGATTCTGAATCACTGAATAATCAATTTCATCATGATTCTGAATTACTGAATGATTAATTCTATCATGATTCTGAATAACTGAATCATTGATTTCAAAGTGATTCTGAATAATTTAATCATTAATTTCATCGTGATTCTGAATCATTGAATCATCAATTCCATTGTGATTCTGAATCATTAAATCATAAATTTCATCATGATTCTGAATCATTGTATCATAAATTTCATTGTGATTCTGAATCATTGAATGATTAATGTCATCATGATTCTGAATCACTGTATCATCAATTTCATCATGATTCTGAATCACTGATTCATCAATTTCATCATGATTCTGAATCACTGAATGATGAATTCTATCATGATTCTGAATAACTGAATCATCAATTTTAAAGTGATTCTGAATCACTGAATCATTAATTTCATTGTGATTCTGAATCACTGTATCATCAATTTCATCATGATTCTGAATCACTGATTCATCAATTTCATCATGATTCTGAATCACTGAATGATGAATTCTATCATGATTCTGAATAACTGAATCATCAATTTCAAAGTGTTTCTGAATCATTGAATCATTAATTTCATCATGATTGTGAATCACTGAATTATCAATTTCAAAGTGATTCTGAATCATTAAATCATTAATTTCATTGTGATTCTGAATCATTGAATCATTAATTTCATCGTGATTCTAAATCATTGAATCATTAATTTTTAAAAAACCTTTCTTTAATACACTATTAACTCACCCAGTAATATAAACTGTGTTTCTTTGTTATATTTAGGGAACATTCTTTAAGCCGTAGTTTTATGGTTTGGCGTTTACCCGGCATGGATGCGGTCCGTCTGCTTATGCTGCACTTTTTTCTGGTAGCAATTTGCTCTGGATACTCTAATAAACTCCATCCAACAGTGTAAACTCTATATAAATTCTCTCAACTGGCACACGGTCAAGAAAGTATTACATAAACCACCAAAGCTGGCTGAAAGATCAAGACTAAAATTTATGGCCAGCACAACAGGAAACACATTTTACTGTATTATTTACTGCATATTAATATATTGTGCCAAAATAGAGCTGAAGGATTAACAGGGAAGGAAAGAAACACTGGTGATAAATGACACTGGGTTTGACTTTTGGACATTTTCTGGGTTTATTTTCACATTTATTGATCTCACTGATGTTGATTTTGGCCTGGGTCTGAACTGGGAAAGTTTTCCCCTAAATATAGAGCAATATATTAAATGTGCTGCTTTTTTTTTCTTCCAAAGGCTTTTATACAAATAAGTGAAGCAATTTGTACAGGAATTTATACTTTATCTTCTTAGTGCACAAAATATCTGATTTTGGTTCATTGTTCAACATTCAAAACCACAAGAATTACACCTAGAATTTTTCTACTTACAGCAGTTAAAATGTACTAATACGATTTATTTTGTATTCTGCTGCATCACGGATTTTTTTCTATCAATTTGTTCTTGATTTTGATTCATTTCTAAAATGAGATGAAATTTGTCCTGGACACACAAGTAAACTCAGTCTAGTTGTGTAAATATCATCACATATTGTACAGTTTGTCAGTGTTTTGTGCACTTTTTCTTTCCCTATCTATAATACAAATTAAATTTTACAAATTTCCACTCAAAATACTGTTGTATTTCTATACTATCATTCTTTATTATGTGGTAAAACACTGACAATCTAAACCTAGCAGTGTAGAGTGTCTAGAAATCTTCACAAATGGGCCATATTAAAGAAATGCTCATGCTAATCAGTGATGCTAGCTCAGAGATAGCTAATATTGCATTCTACTTGAGGTAAAACTGCATTATTCTGTATTATTTTTGATGCTTTTGATTTGTTGCTAAAATGATATAAACTGCTAATAAACATTGGAGCAAAGTGAATAAAAATGTAATTTTAAAAATGTTCAGGAAACAGTAAACCAGATCAAGTCAGTATCCAGGGTTTGTCTGATAAGAGTGACACATTTTAGCTGCTTATACTATTAGATTTTGCACAGATTCTGCAGAAGTGCAGCTGTATGAATATGTTCTTGTATCAGTTTGTTATCTGGGTGATTCTGAATCAATGAGTCATCAATTTCATCGTGATTCAGAATCATTGAATCATCAATTTTGTCATGATTCAGAATCATTGAATTAGTAATTTCATTGTGATTCTGAATCAGTGAATCATCAATTTCATCGTGATTCTGAATAATTGAATTAGTAATTTCATCATGATTCCGAATCATTGAATCATCAATTTCATTGTGATTCTGAATCATTGAGTCATCATTTCATCATGATTTTGAATCAGTGAATCATCAATTTCATTATGATTCTGAATCATTGTATCATCAATTTCATTATGATTCTAAATCATTGAATCATTCATTTAATTCACTTATAAACACATCCAGCAATATAAACTGTTTATTTGTTATATTTTGGGAAGGTTTTTTTTAATCTAAATTGCTCAATGCAAAAAAACCCAAACAAACAGAAATTTAAGAAGCTGTGAAGTTGTGCTGCGTCACCAACAATCAAACAATTATGATTTGTTTTTAAAGATAATATCATATTGGTTACTAATTTTACACATAAATGTTCCTTTATTTTATTTATTTATTTATTTATTTATTTATTTATTTATTTATTATTTTAAATGTAATTTTATTTTTAAAATTTTCTTTATTTTTGGGTCAGTCATCTCTTCTCGTGGTACGGCGGAGCTCTCACTTTTCTCGCAGCCCTATCAGCGAGTCCTATCAGCCACAGTTCATTTAATCCCAATCAGCCGTCGCTGCGTCGGCGTTTATGCGTCGGGAGTTATTTCATGCGTCACTCTCCTCGCATGTCTTCCTTCTATCTGGTTTTCCAGCAGGTGTTTTCTCCGAGCCGCCCTTTCCGTCCCAGCTTCCTCCTCACAGCTCCCTCTTTGTTTTGTCTGCTCACGCTGACATGTTTGCCTTCTGTGGATTGGAGAAGAAGAAAGAAGAAAGGAGAAAAATACCAAACGTAATGACAGTGGGGTAATTTGCGAGGTCATTTCCTGTTTAAGAGTTGGTGCATATTTGGTGGCTTTTTTTGTTTTGGTAAATTGCTCTGGATTTAATCGCACTGTTCTGTAAGATAAAGGGTAAAATTCCTGCTTTTAAAGAGCAGCATCAGATTTAGATTACGCCTCAACGCAAATGTTTTCCCACAAACGCCGAGTCGCTCCGAGGGGTTTGACCCGGGAGAGATGGGCATCAGCTGTTTCTGTGCATGGACACTCACTCTGATGCAGCATGCCAGTGGCCTCCGAGCTGCTTGAATAGCCGCTTTCCTGTCATTACTCCCCCCATCCCCTCATCTGAACCTGTCCTCCATGCCTTTTCCCTCAGCCTCATTTCCTTTCTTTTTGTGTGTGTGTGTGTGTGTGTGCCACAGAAAGTTTTGTGGGGGTCTGATAACAGGGGCACAGTTCCCATGGATATCACGCTCGAGGGAGAGGGAGTGACATTGACCAGGGCACGAGCAGAACTCCAGTCCTCTACATCATCCAGCCGGGCAGTGGGACAGGACGGCTCGCAGTTCTCATGCATGTGTTTCCTAAAGAATAAAAACACTGCTGCGATGTGAAAATAACCTGCGATGACCTGCGCTAGTTCCCACGCCGACGTTTATTAAGATGATTTCCCTCTAACAGCTCACCTCCTTTATTCCCCAGCTATTGACCAGATTTAATAACACATGCCATATTTTTATCCGTTTATGGTTACATTTAATATCTGAGTCTCTCTCTCTCTCTCCCCAGGATCCAGCAGCCCTTTAAGAAAAAAGAAAGAGAAATATCAATAAAAATATTTGGATCAGATTTCAAAAAATAAGTTTTGGCACCCGAGAAAGAAGTAATGCTCACGCACTTTTTGCTTGACGTATAAACGAGGCATGTACGGAGAAGCTACGCTGATGCAGCGCTGGGTTTATTTACTCTGTCGACTCTGATATATGACATGACCGCTGTGTTTAATTCATCACAGGTTGTCGTCACTTGCAGTGAAAGCTGCTGGTTGTGTGTTTTTTTTTTTTTTAGGAGCAAATGCTGGGAACGCTGATGATTAGGTTCATATTGGACAGGCCACCAAAACCCCATCAAAGTGCTCAGGGACACGGGCGGAGCGTATGCCCCTCCAGGACACAATCCAGAGCCCGTGTCCAAGTCATTCAGGAAAAAGCCTGTTCGGGGATTGGCTCGGCTCGGTGGCACAGCTGCTCCTCGTTTCTCCGACACGGGCTGGCCTGTAGGCTGTTTATTCCCCGAGCAGAAACAACACAGGCTTGGTGTCTTCATTTAGTCCAAACACCAGCCTGCTATCACACCATGCATCTGTTACCTCTGCTTTATTTTAAAGGGTTAAACTCTGACTAGGTGACACGTCTCAATCACTGGAAGTTACAAAGACGCCTCATCTGTTTATTGAACACATTGTGGAAGGATGATATACAGGAACAGGAAGCTCTCTGCCTCTTATACCACAGCCATTACCTTTATTTATTTATTTATTTACTTATTTTTATTATTAATTCAGGAATTTAACCGTTTGTTTAATGCAGTCGCACTTCCATGAAATAAGTTACTTCTGTTATCACTTATGTTATAGCAACTATAAATGATCCTTCATCTGTCTGACTTTTCTCTCTGTCTCTCTGGTTTCTATCTCTGGTTTCTCGCTCTCTCTCTCTCTCTCTCTCTCTCTGTCTGTTTTCTCTCTCTCTCTCTCTCTGTTTTCTCTCTCTCTCTCTCTCTCTCTGTCTCTCTCTTTCTTTCTCTCTCTCTGCCCCCCCTTTCTTTCTCAGAAAACTTCCAGCCCGTCCTCTGAGAATGAACTGTTGCTATAGAAATGATAAAGTATATACCCCTGTGGTATGCAGCTGTGCTACTGTCTCTACTGTATTAGACGATTCATCAACACCTCCTGACCAATCAGATTACAGAATTTAATCTGGTTAACTACTTCTGCTCAAACACTCAGGCTGAGCCGAAATGACCGACATCATAAAGCTGTTCGGATCAAATTCCAGCTGTGTTCCAGCAGCTGGAATTTGAGTATAATTCGTCAGGATGTTTCCTCCCTCATTCTTTTTTGTGAGTTGGACTCACGTCCACATCACGTCTACCTCAGTGATGTCCACATCATATCTCCCTCAGTTACGTCCACGTCACGTCTACGTCAGTCACGTCTGTGTCACATATCCCTCAGTCACATCTCCCTCAGTCACGTCCTCATCACATCTCTCTGTTACGTCCACGTCACGTCTACCTCAGTCACGTCCACATCACGTCTACCTCAGTGACGTCCACATCATATCTCCCTCAGTCACGTCCACATCACGTCTCCCTCAGTCACGTCTGTGTCACATATCCCTCAGTCACATCTCCCTCAGTCACGTCCTCATCACATCTCTCTGTTACGTCCACGTCACGTCTACCTCAGTCACGTCCACATCACGTCTCCCTTAGTGACATCCACATCACGTCTACCTCAGTCACGTCCACATCATATCTCCCTCAGTTACGTCCACGTCACGTCTACGTCAGTCACGTCTGTGTCACATATCCCTCAGTCACATCTCCCTCAGTCACGTCCTCATCACATCTCTCTGTTACGTCCACGTCATGTCTACCTCAGTCACGTCCACATCACGTCTCCCTTAGTGACATCCACATCACGTCTACCTCAGTCACGTCCATATCATATCTCCCTCAGTTACGTCCACATCACGTCTACGTCAGTCACGTCTGTGTCACATATCCCTCAGTCACATATCCCTCAGTCACATCTCCCTCAGTCACGTCCTCATCACATCTCTCTGTTACGTCCACGTCACGTCTACCTCAGTCACGTCCACATCACGTCTCCCTTAGTGACATCCACATCACGTCTACCTCAGTGACGTCCACATCATATCTCCCTCAGTCACGTCCACATCACGTCTCCCTCAGTCACGTCTGTGTCACATATCCCTCAGTCACATCTCCCTCAGTCACATCTCCCTCAGTCACGTCCTCATCACATCTCTCTGTTAAGTCCACGTCACGTCTACCTCAGTCACGTCTGTGTCACATATCCCTCAGTCACATCTCCCTCAGTCACGTCCTCATCACATCTCTCTGTTACGTCCACGTCACGTCTACCTCAGTCACGTCCACATCACGTCTCCCTTAGTGACATCCACATCACGTCTACCTCAGTGACGTCCACATCATATCTCCCTCAGTCACGTCCACATCACGTCTCCCTCAGTCACGTCTGTGTCACATATCCCTCAGTCACATCTCCCTCAGTCACATCTCCCTCAGTCACGTCCTCATCACATCTCTCTGTTACGTCCACGTCACGTCTACCTCAGTCACGTCTGTGTCACATATCCCTCAGTCACATATCCCTCAGTCACATCTCCCTGTCACGTCCTCATCACATCTCTCTGTTACGTCCACATCACGTCTACCTCAGTGACGTCCACATCATATCTCCCTCAGTCACGTCCACATCACGTCTCCCTCAGTCACGTCTGTGTCACATATCCCTCAGTCACATCTCCCTCAGTCACGTCCTCGTCACATCTCTCTGTTACATCCACGTCACGTCTCCCTCAGTCACGTCCGTGTCACATCTCCCTCAGTCTCATCTGCGTCACGTCTCCCTCAGTCACATCCACATCACGTCTCCCTCAGTAACTTCCGTGTCACGTCTCCCTCAGTCACATCCACATCACGTCTCCCTCAGTAAGTTCCGCGTCACGTCTCCCTCAGTCACGTCCACGTCACATCTCTCTCAGTCACGTCTCCCTCACGTCCATGTCACGTCTCCCTCAGTCACATCCACGTCACATCTGTCTGTCATGTCCACATCACGTCTCCCTCAGTCACGTCCACATCACATTTCCCTCAGTTACGTCCACGTCACATCTCCCTCAGTCACGTCCATGTCACGTCTCCCTCAGTCACATCCACGTCACATCTCTCTGTCATGTCCACATCACGTCTCCCTCAGTCACATCCACATCACGTCTCCCTCAGTAACTTCCGCGTCATGTCTCCCTCAGTCACGTCCATGTCACATCTCCCTCAGTCTCATCTGCGTCACGTCTCCCTCAGTCACATCCACATCACGTCTCCCTCAGTAACTTCCGCGTCACGTCTCCCTCAGTCACGTCCACGTCACATCTCCCTCAGTCACGTCCATGTCACGTCTCCCTCAGTCACATCCACGTCACATCTCTCTGTCATGTCCACGTCTCCCTCAGTCACATCCACATCACATTTCCCTCAGTTACGTCCACGTCACGTCTCCCTCAGTCACGTCCGCCCCAAAACACTCATTCAAACCTTCTTAAATCTGTTAGTGTGAGTGTCTACACCCAACCTCAACCCTTCTCTCCCACACACACACACACACACACACACAGCGCTGTCTGTAACACACTTCCACTAGATCACTCTCATTCGTCATTAATTAACATCTCAGTAATGTTCTGGAGGAAAAAGTCATGCTGAAAGAAATGAAGCATTAGGGACCGAAGATAAACAGAGCTGGGAGTTAGAGCCAGGCTTTACTGCTCCTGTTTCTCATTTATCCATCTATCACTAAACACTTTATTTATTTAATGATTTTTTATACTTTTAGCCCAACACATAATTAAACCCAACATACATATGGTTGTGCTTTTTATTTTATAAAGGATAAAAATGTAGCAAGAGATTAACACTCTGGATAAACTCTCCGTATCAAAATATGAAATAAATAAGAATTTGATTAAATGTAAAACACACGAATAATGTTTTTTTTTTTTAAAAAATCCATTGAAACAAGAATAGTTTGGTAAAAACATCAAAGACCTGTAACACCTTCACCACCACCACCTCCACCATCACCACCACCACCACCACCTCCACCATCATCACCACCACCACCTCCACCATCACTACCACCAATAACAACAACAACAATACTAATAACACCACCACCACCATCAGTAATAACAACAATAGCACCACTGCCACCATCAACATCACCCCCTCCACCCCCAACAACAACAATACTAATAACACTAACACCACCATCAGTAATAACACCAATACCACCACCACCACCAACAATAATTCTAATAACACTAACACCACCATCAGTAATAACACCAATACCACCACCACCACCAACAACAATACTAATAGCACTAACACCACCATCAGTAATAACACCAATACCACCACCACGACCAACAACAACAATACTAATAACACTAACACCACCATCAGTAATAACACCAATACCACCACCACCACCAACAATAATTCTAATAACACTAACACCACCATCAGTAATAACACCAATACCACCACCACGACCAACAACAACAATACTAATAACACTAACACCACCATCAGTAATAACACCAATACCACCACCACCACCAACAATAATTCTAATAACACTAACACCACCATCAGTAATAACACCAATACCACCACCACCACCAACAACAATACTAATAGCACTAACACCACCATCAGTAATAACACCAATACCACCACCACGACCAACAACAACAATACTAATAACACTAACACCACCATCAGTAATAACACCAATACCACCACCACCACCAACAATAATTCTAATAACACTAACACCACCATCAGTAATAACACCAATACCACCACCACCACCAACAACAATACTAATAACACTAACACCACCATCAGTAATAACACCAACACCACCACCACCAACAATAATTCTAATAACACTAACATCACCATCAGTAATAACACCAATACCACCACCACCACCAACACCACCAATACTAATAACACTAACACCACCATCAGTAATAACACCAATACCACCACCACCACCAATACCACCAATACTAATAACACTAACACCACCATCAGTAATAACACCAATACCACCACCAACACCACCAATACTAATAACACTAACACCACCATCAGTAATAACACCAATACCACCACCACCACCAACACCACCAATACTAATAACACTAACACCACCATCAGTAATAACACCAATACCACCACCACCACCAACACCACCAATACTAATAACACTAACACCACCATCAGTAATAACACCAATACCACCACCACCAACACCACCAATACTAATAACACTAACACCACCATCAGTAATAACACCAATACCACCACCACCACCAACACCACCAATACTAATAACACTAACACCACCATCAGTAATAACACCAATACCACCACCACCACCAACACCACCAATACTAATAACACTAACACCACCATCAGTAATAACACCAATACCACCACCACCACCACCAACACCACCAATACTAATAACACTAACACCACCATCAGTAATAACACCAATACCACCACAACCAACAACAACAATACTAATAACACTAACACCACCATCAGTAATAACACCAATACCACCACCACCACCACCAACAACAATACTAATAACACTAACACCACCATCAGTAATAAAACCAACACCACCACCACCAACAATAATTCTAATAACACTAACACCACCATCAGTAATAACACCAATACCACCACAACCAACAACAACAATACTAATAACACTAACACCACCATCAGTAATAACACCAATACCACCACCACCACCAACACCACCAATACTAATAACACTAACACCACCATCAGTAATAACACCAATACCACCACCACCACCAACACCACCAATACTAATAACACTAACACCACCATCAGTAATAACACCAATACCACCACCACCACCACCACCAAAACCACCAATACTAATAACACTAACACCACCATCAGTAATAACACCAATACCACCACCAACACCACCAATACTAATAACACTAACACCACCATCAGTAATAACACCAATACCACCACCACCACCAACACCACCAATACTAATAACACTAACACCACCATCAGTAATAACACCAATACCACCACCACCACCAACACCACCAATACTAATAACACTAACACCACCATCAGTAATAACACCAATACCACCACCACCACCAACACCACCAATACTAATAACACTAACACCACCATCAGTAATAACACCAATACCACCACCACCAACAACAACAACAATACTAATAACACTAACACCACCATCAGTAATAACACCAATACCACCACCACCACCAACACCACCAATACTAATAACACTAACACCACCATCAGTAATAACACCAATACCACCACCACCAACAACAACAATACTAATAACACTAACACCACCATCAGTAATAACACCAATACCACCACCACCACCAACCCCACCAATACTAATAACACTAACACCACCATCAGTAATAACACCAATACCACCACCACCACCAACACCACCAATACTAATAACACTAACACCACCATCAGTAATAACACCAATACCACCACCACCACCAAAACCACCAATACTAATAACACTAACACCACCATCAGTAATAACACCAATACCACCACCACCAACAACACCACCAATACTAATAACACTAACACCACCATCAGTAATAACACCAATACCACCACCACCACCAACACCACCAATACTAATAACACTAACACCACCATCAGTAATAACACCAATACCACCACCACCACCAACACCACCAATACTAATAACACTAACACCACCATCAGTAATAACACCAATACCACCACCACCACCAACACCACCAATACTAATAACACTAACACCACCATCAGTAATAACACCAATACCACCACCACCAACAACAACAATACTAATAACACTAACACCACCATCAGTAATAACACCAATACCACCACCACCACCAACACCACCAATACTAATAACACTAACACCACCATCAGTAATAACACCAATACCACCACCACCACCAACACCACCAATACTAATAACACTAACACCACCATCAGTAATAACACCAATACCACCACCACCACCAACACCACCAATACTAATAACACTAACACCACCATCAGTAATAACACCAATACCACCACCACCACCAACACCACCAATACTAATAACACTAACACCACCATCAGTAATAACACCAATACCACCACCACCACCAACACCACCAATACTAATAACACTAACACCACCATCAGTAATAACACCAATACCACCACCACCACCAACACCACCAATACTAATAACACTAACACCACCATCAGTAATAACACCAATACCACCACCACCACCAACACCACCAATACTAATAACACTAACACCACCATCAGTAATAACACCAATACCACCACCACCAACAACAATACTAATAGCACTAACACCACCATCAGTAATAACACCAATACCACCACCACCACCAACACCACCAATACTAATAACACTAACACCACCATCAGTAATAACACCAATACCACCACCACCAACAACAACAATACTAATAACACTAACACCACCATCAGTAATAACACCAATACCACCACCACCACCAACACCACCAATACTAATAACACTAACACCACCATCAGTAATAACACCAATACCACCACCACCAACCACCAACCAATACTAATAACACTAACACCACCATCAGTAATAACACCAATACCACCACCACCACCAACACCACCAATACTAATAACACTAACACCACCATCAGTAATAACACCAATACCACCACCACCACCAACACCACCAATACTAATAACACTAACACCACCATCAGTAATAACACCAATACCACCACCACCACCAACACCACCAATACTAATAACACTAACACCACCATCAGTAATAACACCAATACCACCACCACCACCAACACCACCAATACTAATAACACTAACACCACCATCAGTAATAACACCAATACCACCACCACCACCAACACCACCAATACTAATAACACTAACACCACCATCAGTAATAACACCAATACCACCACCACCACCAACACCACCAATACTAATAACACTAACACCACCATCAGTAATAACACCAATACCACCACCACCACCAACACCACCAATACTAATAACACTAACACCACCATCAGTAATAACACCAATACCACCACCACCACCAACACCACCAATACTAATAACACTAACACCACCATCAGTAATAACACCAATACCACCACCACCACCAACACCACCAATACTAATAACACTAACACCACCATCAGTAATAACACCAATACCACCACCACCACCACCAATACTAATAACACTAACACCACCATCAGTAATAACACCAATACCACCACCACCACCAACACCACCAATACTAATAACACTAACACCACCATCAGTAATAACACCAATACCACCACAACCAACAACAACAATACTAATAACACTAACACCACCATCAGTAATAACACCAATACCACCACCACCACCAACACCACCAATACTAATAACACTAACACCACCATCAGTAATAACACCAATACCACCACCACCACCAACACCACCAATACTAATAACACTAACACCACCATCAGTAATAACACCAATACCACCACCACCACCAACACCACCAATACTAATAACACTAACACCACCATCAGTAATAACACCAATACCACCACAACCAACAACAACAACAATACTAATAACACTAACACCACCATCAGTAATAACACCAATACCACCACCACCACCAACACCACCAATACTAATAACACTAACACCACCATCAGTAATAACACCAATACCACCACCACCACCACCAACAACAATACTAATAACACTAACACCACCATCAGTAATAACACCAATACCACCACCACCACCAACACCACCAATACTAATAACACTAACACCACCATCAGTAATAACACCAATACCACCACCACCAACACCACCAATACTAATAACACTAACACCACCATCAGTAATAACACCAATACCACCACAACCAACAACAACAATACTAATAACACTAACACCACCATCAGTAATAACACCAATACCACCACCACCACCACCAATACTAATAACACTAACACCACCATCAGTAATAACACCAATACCACCACCACCACCACCACCAATACTAATAACACTAACACCACCATCAGTAATAACACCAATACCACCACCACCACCACCACCACCAATACTAATAACACTAACACCACCATCAGTAATAACACCAATACCACCACCACCACCAAAACCACCAATACTAATAACACTAACACCACCATCAGTAATAACACCAATACCACCACCACCACCAACACCACCAATACTAATAACACTAACACCACCATCAGTAATAACACCAATACCACCACCACCACCAACACCACCAATACTAATAACACTAACACCACCATCAGTAATAACACCAATACCACCACCACCACCAACACCACCAATACTAATAACACTAACACCACCATCAGTAATAACACCAATACCACCACCACCACCACCACACCACCAATACTAATAACACTAACACCACCATCAGTAATAACACCAATACCACCACCACCACCAACACCACCAATACTAATAACACTAACACCACCATCAGTAATAACACCAATACCACCACCACCACACCACCACCAATACTAATAACACTAACACCACCATCAGTAATAACACCAATACCACCACCACCACACACACCACCAATACTAATAACACTAACACCACCATCAGTAATAACACCAATACCACCACCACCACCAACACCACCAATACTAATAACACTAACACCACCATCAGTAATAACACCAATACCACCACCACCACCAACACCACCAATACTAATAACACTAACACCACCATCAGTAATAACACCAATACCACCACCACCACCAACACCACCAATACTAATAACACTAACACCACCATCAGTAATAACACCAATACCACCACCACCACCAACACCACCAATACTAATAACACTAACACCACCATCAGTAATAACACCAATACCACCACCACCACCAACACCACCAATACTAATAACACTAACACCACCATCAGTAATAACACCAATACCACCACCACCACCACCACCAAAACCACCAATACTAATAACACTAACACCACCATCAGTAATAACACCAATACCACCACCACCACCAACACCACCAATACTAATAACACTAACACCACCATCAGTAATAACACCAATACCACCACCACCACCAACACCACCAATACTAATAACACTAACACCACCATCAGTAATAACACCAATACCACCACCACCACCAACACCACCAATACTAATAACACTAACACCACCATCAGTAATAACACCAATACCACCACCACCACCAACACCACCAATACTAATAACACTAACACCACCATCAGTAATAACACCAATACCACCACCACCACCAACACCACCAATACTAATAACACTAACACCACCATCAGTAATAACACCAATACCACCACCACCACCAACACCACCAATACTAATAACACTAACACCACCATCAGTAATAACACCAATACCACCACCACCACCAACACCACCAATACTAATAACACTAACACCACCATCAGTAATAACACCAATACCACCACCACCACCACCAACACCACCAATACTAATAACACTAACACCACCATCAGTAATAACACCAATACCACCACCACCACCAATACTAATAACACTAACACCACCATCAGTAATAACACCAATACCACCACCACCACCACCAACACCACCAATACTAATAACACTAACACCACCATCAGTAATAACACCAATACCACCACCACCACCAACACCACCAATACTAATAACACTAACACCACCATCAGTAATAACACCAATACCACCACCACCACCACCAACACCACCAATACTAATAACACTAACACCACCATCAGTAATAACACCAATACCACCACCACCACCAACACCACCAATACTAATAACACTAACACCACCATCAGTAATAACACCAATACCACCACCACCACCAACAACAATACTAATAACACTAACACCACCATCAGTAATAACACCAATACCACCACCACCACCAACACCACCAATACTAATAACACTAACACCACCATCAGTAATAACACCAATACCACCACCACCACCAACACCACCAATACTAATAACACTAACACCACCATCAGTAATAACACCAATACCACCACCACCACCAACAACAACAATACTAATAACACTAACACCACCATCAGTAATAACACCAATACCACCACCAACAACAACAATACTAATAACACTAACACCACCATCAGTAATAACACCAATACCACCACCACCACCAACACCACCAATACTAATAACACTAACACCACCATCAGTAATAACACCAATACCACCACCACCACCAACACCACCAATACTAATAACACTAACACCACCATCAGTAATAACACCAATACCACCACCACCAACAACAACAATACTAATAACACTAACACCACCATCAGTAATAACACCAATACCACCACCACCACCAACACCACCAATACTAATAACACTAACACCACCATCAGTAATAACACCAATACCACCACCACCACCAACACCACCAATACTAATAACACTAACACCACCATCAGTAATAACACCAATACCACCACCACCAACAACAACAATACTAATAACACTAACACCACCATCAGTAATAACACCAATACCACCACCACCACCAACACCACCAATACTAATAACACTAACACCACCATCAGTAATAACACCAATACCACCACCACCACCAACACCACCAATACTAATAACACTAACACCACCATCAGTAATAACACCAATACCACCACCACCACCACCAACACCACCAATACTAATAACACTAACACCACCATCAGTAATAACACCAATACCACCACCACCACCACCAACACCACCAATACTAATAACACTAACACCACCATCAGTAATAACACCAATACCACCACCACCACCAACACCACCAATACTAATAACACTAACACCACCATCAGTAATAACACCAATACCACCACCACCACCAACAACAATACTAATAACACTAACACCACCATCAGTAATAACACCAATACCACCACCACCACCAACAACAACAATACTAATAACACTAACACCACCATCAGTAATAACACCAATACCACCACCAACAACAACAATACTAATAACACTAACACCACCATCAGTAATAACACCAATACCACCACCACCACCAACAACAACAATACTAATAACACTAACACCACCATCAGTAATAACACCAATACCACCACCACCACCAACACCACCAATACTAATAACACTAACACCACCATCAGTAATAACACCAATACCACCACCACCACCAACACCACCAATACTAATAACACTAACACCACCATCAGTAATAACACCAATACCACCACCACCACCAACACCACCAATACTAATAACACTAACACCACCATCAGTAATAACACCAATACCACCACCACCACCAACACCACCAATACTAATAACACTAACACCACCATCAGTAATAACACCAATACCACCACCACCAACAACAACAATACTAATAACACTAACACCACCATCGGTAATAACACCAATACCACCACCACCACCAACACCACCAATACTAATAACACTAACACCACCATCAGTAATAACACCAATACCACCACCACCAACACCACCAATACTAATAACACTAACACCACCATCAGTAATAACACCAATACCACCACCACCACCACCAACACCACCAATACTAATAACACTAACACCACCATCAGTAATAACACCAATACCACCACCACCACCACCAACACCACCAATACTAATAACACTAACACCACCATCAGTAATAACACCAATACCACCACCAACACCACCAATACTAATAACACTAACACCACCATCAGTAATAACACCAATACCACCACCACCACCAACACCACCAATACTAATAACACTAACACCACCATCAGTAATAACACCAATACCACCACCACCACCAACAACAATACTAATAACACTAACACCACCATCAGTAATAACACCAATACCACCACCACGACCAACAACAACAATACTAATAACACTAACACCACCATCAGTAATAACACCAATACCACCACCAACAACAACAATACTAATAACACTAACACCACCATCAGTAATAACACCAATACCACCACCACCACCAACACCACCAATACTAATAACACTAACACCACCATCAGTAATAACACCAATACCACCACCACCACCAACACCACCAATACTAATAACACTAACACCACCATCAGTAATAACACCAATACCACCACCACCACCAACAACAACAATACTAATAACACTAACACCACCATCAGTAATAACACCAATACCACCACCACCAGCAACAACAATACTAATAACACTAACACCACCATCAGTAATAACACCAATACCACCACCACCACCAACAACAACAATACTAATAACACTAACACCACCATCAGTAATAACACCAATACCACCACCACCAACAACAACAATACTAATAACACTAACACCACCATCAGTAATAACACCAATACCAATCACCAACAACAACAATACTAATAACACTAACACCACCATCAGTAATAACACCAATACCACCACCACCACCACCAACAACAATACTAATAACACTAACACCACCATCAGTAATAACACCAATACCACCACCACCACCACCAACAACAATACTAATAACACTAACACCACCATCAGTAATAACACCAATACCACCACCACCACCACCAACAACAATACTAATAACACTAACACCACCATCAGTAATAACACCAATACCAATCACCAACAACAACAATACTAATAACACTAACACCACCATCAGTAATAACACCAATACCACCACCACCACCACCAACAACAATACTAATAACACTAACACCACCATCAGTAATAACACCAATACCACCACCACCACCAACACCAACACCACCAATACTAATAACACTAACACCACCATCAGTAATAACACCAATACCACCACCACCACCAACACCACCAATACTAATAACACTAACACCACCATCAGTAATAACACCAATACCACCACCACCACCATCAGTAATAACACCAATACCACCACCACCACCACCACCAATACTAATAGCACTAACACCACCATCAGTAATAACACCAATACCACCACCACCATCAACAACAACAATACTAATAGCACTAACACCACCATCAGTAATAACACCAATACCACCACCACCACCAACAACAATACTAATAGCACTAACACCACCATCAGTAATAACACCAATACCACCACCACCACCAACACCACCACCACCACCACCACCACCAATACTAATAGCACTAACACCACCATCAGTAATAACACCAATACCACCACCACCATCAACAACAACAATACTAATAGCACTAACACCACCATCAGTAATAACACCAATACCACCACCACCACCAACAACAATACTAATAGCACTAACACCACCATCAGTAATAACACCAATACCACCACCACCACCAACACCACCACCACCACCACCAATACTAATAGCACTAACACCACCATCAGTAATAACACCAATACCACCACCACCACCAACACCACCACCACCACCATCAGTAATAACACCAATACCACCACCACCACCAACACCACCACCACCACCATCAGTAATAACACCAATACCACCACCACCACCACCGCCACCAATACTAATAGCACTAACACCACCATCAGTAATAACACCAATACCACCACCACCATCAACAACAACAATACTAATAGCACTAACACCACCATCAGTAATAACACCAATACCACCACCACCACCAACACCACCACCACCATCAGTAATAACACCAATACCACCACCACCACCAACACCACCACCACCACCAATACTAATAGCACTAACACCACCATCAGTAATAACACCAATACCACCACCAACACCACCACCACCACCATCAGTAATAACACCAATACCACCACCAACACCACCACCACCAATACTAATAGCACTAACACCACCATCAGTAATAACACCAATACCACCACCACCATCAACAACAACAGTAACAACAACAACAATACAAATACCACCAACAGCAATACCAACAATACTGACCTTTAAATCAACAATACTAATGATACCAACAACACCAATATCACCACCACAGACAATACACTAACCCCAAAAATCAACAATAACATCACCACCACCACCACCACCAGCACCAATACTACTAACAACACCAATATCACCACCACAGACAATACACTAACCCCAAAAATCAACAATAACATCACCACCACCACCACCACCAGCACCAATACTACTAACAACACCAATATCACCACAACCACCACCACCACCAACACCAAAAACACCACCAACCACTGTCAATCACCAATAACCACCAACACCAAAAACACCACCAACCACTGTCAACCACCAATAACCACCAACACCAAAAACACCACCAACCACTGTCAACCACCAATAACCACCAACACCAAAAACACCACCAACCACCGTCATCCACCAATAACCACCAACACCAAAAACACCACCAACCACTGTCAACCACCAATAACCACCAACACCAAAAACACCACCAACCACCGTCATCCACCAATAACCACCAACACCAAAAACACCACCAACCACTGTCAACCACCAATAACCACCAACACCAAAAACACCACCAACCACTGTCAACCACCAATAACCACCAACACCAAAAACACCACCAACCACCGTCATCCACCAATAACCACCAACACCAAAAACACCACCAACCACTGTCAACCACCATCAGAAACAATAACACTAATGCCAACATTACTTATGACAAGTTATTATTATTATTATTAAGATTTAAAATAAATAATATAGCAGCAACAATTTTATGTAATATAAATTCATATCCATTAGTGCATGTTTTGCATGTTAAAGCAATTTTTTTTCTTCTGTAAATGTTACATTTTATTCTGATTAAAAAAATAAAATGCTTATTTGAGTGAAGCGTCTGTTTACCTCCAGAAATGACCAGTAATTAAAAGAAAAGAAAGACCGAACATAAGGCTCAGCATCGACATGTCCGGTCTCTCATTTTTGCTACATGTTGGATGTTACTCATCTCTCTTCCTGATTAGCCGTCACTCTCGGTTGCCACAGCAACTGTAGTGTGTTTGGGAAGTTTTTGGATGGTCAGTTGCCCTGGTGTTTCTGTGTATTGCCCATCTGTGCAGATGCATTCTGGAAAGAGAGAGAGAGAGAGAGAGAGAGAGAGAATGGGAAAAAGAAAAAGAGCGACAAAGAGAGAGAATGGGAAAGTGAGAGAGAGAGAGAGAGAGAGAGAGAGAGAGGGAGAATGGAAAAAAAGAAAAAGAGAGACAGTGAGTGAGAGAGAGAGAGAAAGAGAATAGGAGGGGGGGGAGTGAGAGAGAGAAAGAAAGAGAATGGGAAAGAGAAAAAGAGAGACAGAAAGAGAAAGGGAAAGAGGGGGGCAGGGAAAGAGAGAAAGAAAGGAAAGAGAATAAGGGAGACAGAGAGTGAGAGGGAAAGAGAAAAAGAGAGGCAGAAAAAGAGAGACAGAAAAAGAGAGAATGGGAACGAGAGAGACAGACAGACAGAGAGAGAGAGAGAGAGAGAGAGAGAGAGAGAGAAAGAATGCATGAGATGGAAATGAATAGAGGACAATAGCAGGCTGGCACTAGCCCTGAGGAGGAGGAGGACCAGGTGCAGCCTCAGAGAGGGCAGATAACCTTGCTCAGACACTCACAATAACACCACCGCCTCTCACTTTGGCAGAAGTTCCAGCTTCAGGTCTTCTGGAGTAAGTCTACAAGCTTCTGAGGTCTGAATTTGGACGGTGTCTCTCATTCCTCCTGCCTCTTCTTCTCAAATGTTCTTCTCAGATTGGATGGAGAGCGTTAGTGAAACTTCATCTTCTCCATCAACTCTATCCACAGATGTTCTCTGGGTTTCAGGTCAGGGCTTTTTGCAGAGCTGGGTCACTTCAGGGTCATGGTGAAAGTTGAACCCTTTCCACAGTCTGAGGTGGAACAAGAACTTCTCAGTATTCATCTGCATTCATCCTTCCATCAACTCAGACCTGTCTCTCTGTCCCTGAGAAGTTCCTCTAATAAGCTGATGCTTACACCACCATGCTTCAGCAGCTTCTACCTGAGTAGTTCTTTTCTACTTTACTTTTGTCCAGTTGATTAGAAGAACCTGGTTTTGCCAGATGTTGCACATGTAGACAAGAACCAGAACAGGTCTAAATGATTAAGATTCTAAGCTACTGATCTCACCTCCAAGCTACCCTTGAGCAAGGCCCTTTACTCTATCTGCCCTTATCAGTGTTCTATCAAAGCTCAACCTGTGCTCTGAACCCTAACAGGTTGGGGAACATGAAGAAAAATCAGCACTTCTAATGCTTATGTGACTACAAACTCATGGCCCTTCTGGTCTCATGGTCCTTCTGGTAGGTTCTCTCATCTCATGATCCTTCTGGTAGGTTCTCTTATCTCATGGTCCTTCTGGTTGGTTCTTTCATCTCATGGTCTCATGGTCCTCCTGGCCCATGCTCTCATCTCTAACTCTTAGTCATCTCTCTGACCTCCTTGTCCAAGCTAAATTCATCTGGACCATCAGCTCTGAAGTCCTAGTGATTCCAAACATCTTCCATTCCTCTATGATGAAGCATTACAAAGCATTGCTAGCTACGACTTGGTAGAACTTGATCATGGGGGTCAGTAGAGAGTTCAGCTTGGTTTTTGGTCTGTAATACACTGTAGGACCTTGTAGAGTGACACGCAGGTGTGTGCTTCCTAAAGCATGACCACTCAGAAGGACACTGAAGGACTCGAGTCAGGTATTAGAGACAAGATAATCAAAACAAACAAGATCAGTTTGGAGTCTCTTTAGCTAAGGGTCAAAATACTTATCTAAATGATAATGAACACTTTCACCACTATGACTCTCCTCCTCTTCTTCTTCTTCTTCTTTTAAAATTCTAAAATGAATTCTATTAGTGTTATAAATATTTATAATATAGATTCATTTTGCTCTCAGCATTAGCCTTCATGACAAACCATACACTGTGAATGTGTTAGAAGAACTGAGGGGCAAGAAGCCTTTATTATCACCACACATACATTACAGCACAGTGGAATTCTTTTCTTCACATATCCCAGCTGAGGAAGATGGGGTCAGAGCACAGGGGCAGCTATGATACAACCAACCAACAGTGGAGCTTGAACCCTGATCCTCCAATCAACAACCCAGAGCCTTAACCACTTTAGCCACCACTGCCCACTGTGTCATTAGGTAAGAACATAAGGACACACACACACACACACCCACATGCACACACACACACACACACACACACACACACGACTCGCTCGTCCCTTCAGGTGCCCTTGATGGTCGGATTTCCAGCCTGTTGATGGTGATGACAGCTTAGCCATGACCGTTTATCTTTTCATAATATTATCATAACTTGCAGCTAGTGGCTGCGGCGTTTGAGGTAAATTGGTTCATTAGTGTTGTGGAAACAGAGGCACGCATCCAGAACATGCAAGCGTTTTAAAAAATCACGCTCGGCCGCGTGTAAAATATGCCGTTGCGAGACATGCCGGAGCAGCAGGAGCTATTGGTAACAGCTAGGGATGAGAGTGCAGAAGGCATTGAAGTGACTCGGTCATTACGCTGAGTGAGGTAAGAACATGCTTATGGCATTAACGAACTCTTCAGAGACATCATGGGGGTGGAGGAGGTGGGGAGGGGGATGGGTAGGTGAAGGGGGTGGAGATAAACAACACACAATGTTATTTTCCTTTATCTCAGCATGTCTTAGACTCTAAACCTTGTGTCTGGAGTTAAAGGTTACATTAAGAAATGATAAACCATTTTTTCCCCTCTCTCTCTCTCTCTCTCTCTCTCTCTCTGTGTGTGTGTGTGTGTTGTTTTTTCCCATAATTCCATCCTTCCCTGCAGCACGGCTCTCCGTCTGCTCGTTAGCTCCGTCGTTTTCTTGGATTAGCATTAAATCTTGACAGCTAGTTATGTTTTATTTATTTATACGCTTATAAAAGAAATCAAAGACAAGGTCCTCGCCGTCTTTCCCCGTATTTCATCAGACGCCGTTACTCGTTCTTTCGGAATAATTTGCACTGATGGATATTTTTATACGAGTCTGTTCCTGAACTTTCCCGTTCTTTTTCCCATTCATACGATTCAGCACAATGCTAATCGCAGGACGTTTGAGAATGTTGTTTTCACAGCGGCGATATGGATGGAAACCAGGTGCTGCGTCAACAATAGAAAAGTCTTTATTTCTTCCTTTTAACAGTTTTGAATGTAATGTAGAGCGACAGGGCGAGAAAGCAAAGGCCAAGCCTGGCACGCAGCTGTATCCGTCTCAGCAGAGAGTCAATTACGTTTACATCTGTTCCCACCTGCATGCAATATGAGCCAACGATTCAGATCAACACATCTCCTACAGCAATGACCTAGTGATTAAAAAATAATAATAATAAAAAAGACAAACCTAAATAAATGATGACAACGGAACATTCAGTACGCTTTAATGTGATGTAAATTAAATGAATAATCCTAATAATGTTTTAACATCATATATAAATATTAGTAATCTAATTAATTAGAAATGTTTTTAAATATTGCATTCTTCTACATTATACTTAGCTTAAACATGAAAGCTTGTATGGACTGCCTTTTTCATAATATAATTAATCATAAAGAATAATCATAATAATATTTTAAAATCATGTGAAAATATTAATAATATGATATGAACAAACCTTGTTTTTATAAATACTTTTAAATAATGTATTAATTTTACATTTTATTTAGCTTAAACATGAAAGCTTGTATACATTGTTCTTTTTCTGTTCCTAAATAATAATAATAATAATAATAATAATAATAATAATAATAATAATAATAATAATAATAATAATCTTGATCATGTTTATATAAATACATGTTATATAGATATATAAAAATCTATAATATAATTAATAATTTTAATAAAAATTAATTAAAATAATTTTTAAAAATATATATTTTTTCACATATTTTATTTTCAAACATGAAAGCTGGTGTACACTGCCTTTTTCTGTTCCTAATTAATAATGCTAAAAAAAATGTAATGATATTTAAATCATATTTTTTTAAACAAAAGCTGGCTTTATAAATATTTTTTAATATTTTATTTGTACAATTAGGTGCACATAAACATGAAAGCTTGTATACACTTTCTTTTTTTTCTGTTTTTAAATAAAATGACTAATCGTAAAAATGTTTCAAATCATATATAAATATTAAACATTTTATTAATAGCAAAAGCTGGCTTTATAAATATTTGTGATCATTTAATTCATCTATATTTTATTTTGCTTAAGCATGAAAGCTCATAAACACCACCCTTATTCTGTTCTGGAATGAAACTGATAATAATTTGAATCTATTTTAATTCCAGAAAAATAGTCTGAGGAATATTTACAGTCATTTTATTTGTACATGTTACAGCCTCTTTTTATATTAACACAATCATATTATAATTATATAAGATATATATTATCATATTATTATATGTACTTTTTATCAGTATATTGTATGTCAACTGAATTTTATTAATAAAACATATGCAATATTTAAATAAATAATAATTCTGCACTGAATAATATTTAATAAATAATACCTAACCATAGTGCCCTTATGATTATATCACTTTATTCAGTACACAGCATTTTTTTTGTGTTGAAACATTGTAAGCTGGTTTGATTGTTAGAAAACAAAATTTGAGCGATATTTTTAACGGGTTAAATTGTCACAGAAAAAAAGCCTGCAAAAACTTTTTGGGTGTAATTGTTTTACTGTATTTAATGATCATAATACTCATTTTTTTCAGTTTGTATTGTATTCATTCACTTCACTGTTTATTACTTTGTAATTGATCCTCTATTATTTGTTATTGTTTGTACTGCTATTACTTTTTTTAATTATGCATTATGCATTATTCATTGTGTATAAATAATTATACACATTTTCCCCAATTTTTTATTTTATTCACTACTCCTTCATTATATATTAATAGTTTATTATATTATTTTTTCTTCTTTTTTTTACTGTATTATTACTTTGTAATTGTTCCTCTATTATAATTATAATAATAATAATAATAATTATTATTATTATTATAATAATTTGCTATTATTTATTTATTATTATCATACATTATTTTATTGTATTTACTACACCTTTATTATTATTTATTTATGTATTTATTTATTTATTTATTTATTTTTTTACTTACTTGGTAATTGTTCCTCTTTGCTATTATTTGTAATTGTTTGTAATTGTTTGCTATTTTTTAAAATTATACATTATTTAAAAACAAACAAACAAACAAACAAACAAACAAATAAATAAATAAATCAAACCAGTCTATAGATGTTTGTAAAAGAATGGTGTGTATTTGGGCGAGCGAGCCTGAGCGGCAGTAAAGGAGGCGTGTGGATGAGAGGAAAAGCTCTTGTTTCATGGGCGAATGTTACGAGCTGAACATGTTCACAGAGTTCCACCCTTTTGTAAAAATGCCATGCAGCTTGTGATTTATGTCTACAAGCAAACACGGGCTTGGCACGGCCGGTCTCTCTCAGCCTGTGGTCTGAAACACACTACTCACATTCTGAGTGAAATATTAAGTGGAAGCAGTTACGCAACAGACAGGATGAGAGGGGCGTGGCTGGGAGAGACTTTCAGACCTTACAGAGACGTAATGATCGGTTCCACAGATCTCTGTATGAGGAACACTGCCTGGGTTTAACCTCCATGTGACATGGGAAAGGCAGATTTGTGTTAGTGCTGTTGTGTACAGTTGTGTTATACATCTGGACAAAAACAAACAAACAAATAAACTACAACCTTTTTACTGCTAAACTGTGAAGCTCTAATTTAAAGACACAAATACAAATACTTCCTAAAGAATTTCTCTCATGGGATCAATAAAGTCTATCTATCTATCTATCTATCTATCTATCTATCTATCTATCTATCTATCTATCTATCTATCTGTCTGTCTGTCTGTCTGTCTGTCTGTCTGTCTGTCTACCTATCTGCCTGCCTCTCTCTGTCTGTCTGTCTGTCTGTCTGTCTGTCTATCTGCCTGCCTGCCTGCCTGTCTATCTATCTATCTATCTATAGACAGACAGACAGACAGACAGACAGACAGATAGATAGATAGATAGATAGATAGATAGATAGATAGATAGATAGATAGATAGATAGATAGATAGCTGTCTGTCTGTCTGTATAGATAGATAGACATGGAGGCTTTCTGGGGTTTGTGGTGCATTGTGGGATTGAGATAGGGCCTGACCAGAGCCCTGAGTAGTGCACTAGTGCGGATTGAAACACAGCCTCGGCCTCCTCTGTGGATTTCTGCTTCACTCTTCACTCTTCACATGATCTGGATAATGTTCTCGTCTTAGCTGATGCCAATAATCCCGGAGGTGAGTCTCTACAGAAGGCATGAATATTTCATTACTTCAATAATAAAGAATATTGATGTGGAAGACAACAAGCAACAAGGGAGTTGTTGAAGTTGCACAATTTTTCTATCAAAATGCGTGGAAATATACAATATTCAGCAAACAGCCTGCTTTATATCATCACTACAATCTAATTCCAACTGGCAAGATGATGGACGAGCTTTAATCCCAGACGATGAAGATTTCCATCATGCTGGAGAGGAACATTTTCCACGTCTAGACCAAACAATTAAAATGTTCTTCGCATTTTTTTCTACGGCAAAATGTCCGATAATTAATTTAATAAGCGGCTCAAACGTTTGCGTGATGTTTTCTGTGTTCGGTTTAGCAGCGTACAAATCCGTCAGCTTTTTGAGAAAGTTCAGAGACGTGTCCGTGTCCAGAACGTCCTCGCTACAGTGGAAAAAGAAAAAGGCTGCCAAAAAAAAAAAAAAAGAACTGAAGAACTGGATCTGAAGCACAAATAAAAAAAAATGATTTTGATGGAGATAGTAAATATTAAAAATGGCAACATGCATGACCAAGAAAACCGACGAGAGCCTGGAGTCTGTGCAGCGGGACACGCTGGAGCTCTGCTGTCCAAAAAAAACATCAGCCTCGAGACGTTCTCGAGAAACTTCAGCCCTGAGAAGCTCACACTAAGGGTTCTAAAGTGTAGAGTAAGCAGAAAAATCAGCCCACGAAATCAAATCAGCGCATGGATTCCAGGCTAATCTCTCAAACGCGAGTTAGCAAACGATCTCGCACAGCTAAATAGGAATCATCAAATAGATAAATACACACTAGAGCTAGCACGACTAGATGAACCTCCAAATCTTCATGGAAACCAATGTTTCAGACAAACATCACACACTTTTTAGTGATGATGGAATGGCATTAGAACCGAAAACTGCGACAGATCTCTGTGTGGAACTGAGAGTGTCAGCATCGATACCGTGCAGCAGCATGAAGACGTGTACACGCTTACAATTAAAGGTTCCAGGAAGAACCAAAAAGAGGGTTTCTGCAGCGATGCCTTAAAAAATAAACATTTTTAGTTTCCCAAAGAACCTTTCAGTTAATGGTTCTTAAAAGAACTTATTTTTCTAATCTAAAGAACCTTTTGTGCAGTGGAAATGTTCCATATATCTTAAAGGTTCTTCAAAGAACCATGCACCCTAAAGACAAAGAACCATTTAAGAAGGTTTATTTAGTATATAAAGTAAGTGAAAGAATTGGATAGAACCTTTCCTTTAGGTAGAACCCTGAAAAGGAGTAGGTAGTAGGTAGAACACTGAACAGGAGCGTTCCTTCTTTGGTTCCCCAAAGAACCTTTCAGTAAATGGTTCCTAAAAGAACTCTCTTATTCTTACAACATTCTTCTAGTCTTTAGAAAAAGAACCTTTTTCTAGTGTAAAGAACCTTAAGTCCAAAGGAAATGTTTAAGGTTCTTCTTTGAACCATGCACCCTAAAGACAAAAATGTATTTAGGAAAAGTGTGTGCAGTATATAAAGCAAATGAAAGAACTGGATAAAACCAAAAATGGAACCCTTTGTTTCAGTTTTCTACCCACTTTTTAAGTTGGTAGAACCCTGAAACAGAGGGTTCCTTTTTGTGGTTCCCTGAAGAACCTTTCAGTAAATGGTTCTTAAAAAGGCTCCCTTATTCTTACAACATTTTTTCTAGTCTAAAGAACCCTTTTGTACTACAAAGAACCTTGTGAGTGATGAAAACGTTCATTGGATGTTCCAAGGATGGGTCTTCATAGAACCATCCACCCTAAAGACAAAGAACCATTTTAGAACCTTCATTTTTTTAAAAGGGTACAGTATATAAAGCAAGTGACAGAACCATTTTTTTGGTACTGAATATAACCATTCCTTTTAAAGTGGGTAGAACCCTGAAACAATTCCATTTTTTGGTTCCCTAAAGAACATTTTTCTTTTTCTTTTTTTTCCCTTAGTGTCATAAAGAACCTTTTGTGCGGTGGAAAAGTTCCATGGATGTTAAAGGTTCTTCAGAGAACCATCCGCCTGGACAGAGAACCATTTAAGAACTCTTAGCGAGTTTGTCATCTTTAAATCATCTGCAGGCATTTTGACCCTTTTCGGCTTCCACATCCCATATATGGTGTATTGTGTCTGTTTCTAATCAACACTCGCGCGCTCCTCTAATTAGCTCCACCTGCTCCTGGTTTTAGCATTTATTACACAAACCCTGAGTTTTCTTGGCGTCCTTGCAGATCTTGCACGTTGTTATTTATTTATTTATAAAAGAAAATCCCTGTCTTGCCTTTATATTTCCTAATGTCAAGTGTTTTCTGGCTTTGACCTTATTTGGTTATTTGCTGTATTGTTTGCTAACAGTCTTTGTGAATTCCTGTGGTTATGGACTCTACCACTCCAGATTTGTTCTCGTTACCGTGGTAACAACGACCCGACTCCTAGCGTCCAACTTCAAGACATCAGTGACCACCAGCTGGACGAGATCTCTGCTGTTCTTTTGTGTTAGAAGATGAATGGAGTATATATTATATTTAGAAAGCAGCTTAGCAATATTTTATGAGTTAACGCAAGAGGCTAGTCAGGCCTGTGCGGCTAAAATGACCTCACAGTGCTGGATAAATCACTCACCCGGGACCAGGAGGGCAATTAGTTCAGTAAGCTGTTGATCTAACCAGTGTTATATACATTTTTTATTTGAACTTTATTCAGAAACTGAGAACTAATAAAAAACACATGGCTTCTGGGTTCTGGTGTTTCTACCCCTCACTTGTCCCCCTGGGGTAGATGAAGGTATCACAGGTGTAATGTAGAAGTGAGGTTATGAAGCAGGGCTTTTGCCCCGGGGTAGATGAAGGTATCACAGGTGTAATGTAGAAGTGAGGTTATGAAGCAGGGCTTTTGCCCCGGGGTAGATGAAGGTATCACAGGTGTAATGTAGAAGTGAGGTTATGAAGCAGGGCTTTTGCCCCGGGGTAGATGAAATTCACCAGGACCCAGGGGAAACATTCTAAAGTCTAAAAAGTGTGTACAATTTCTATTTCCTCTGACCTCTGACACTGGAGACTCCTTCCATAAATATTGACCTGATAAATAACCTAACAGGAAACTTCACCCTTCACTGAGCGTCTGTGAACCTGACACCTGTTACTATAGAAACGGTGACGTATTAGAACGAGCGCATTAATATACTGTAAATCCTCGCGGTGGTTTAATGAAAGACGACGTCCTTAACGGTTTCTGATGCCAATCATCTACTTAGGACCAGTTAGGTTCTGGAGGTGTTTAAGAGTAACCAAAAACCACTGGAAACCATTAAACCAGTTCAGAACATGTGTGTGTATGTGTGTGTGTGTGTGTGTGTGTGTGTATGTGTGTGTGTCTGTGTATGTGTGTGTGTGTGTGTGTGTGTGTGTGTGTATGTGTGTGTGTGTCTGTGTGTGTGTGTGTGTGTGTGTGTATGTGTGTGTGTGTGTGTTTGGGGTTTGGGACCGGTGCTGGATTAACCTCCAGTTAAAGTAAATGTGTTTTAACCACCGAAGTGGACGTTTAACTCTGTAGATGTTAATTAACTGAGTGCCACAGCGAGCTAGGAGTTCACACACGGTTCAGGACCAGTGTGTGTGTGTGTGTGTGTGTGTGTGTGTGTGTGAGAGAGAGATTTACTCCCCTCCACCTCCTCCGCTTTACTCTGGTGATATGAGAGTATTGTCCAGCGAGCGCTACATTCACGGCGGCTACAATGTGAGCGAGTGATTGAGGTCTGGTGTGATTGTGCCTGCTGGTTCCCACACTGTGTGGAAGTCACTCGGGACACATTTAACGTGGCACAGCTCTGCTTCACTATTGTTCACAACACTCATAATGACAGACTTGGCCAAAACCAGAGTTAATGTCCGACCGCTCGACTCCACACACACACACTCTCTCTCTCTCTCTCTCTTTCTCGTATGTTACCGAGTGATTAGTCCCATCTACGGGCGGCGCAGAGAATTTGGCCGGCGCTGGCTTGCAGATCATAATGGTCACTGGGTTTGTGCATTACGCAGGATTTAGGGGTTTGTTTACACACAGCGAAGTTCACATACCACACGCATGACGTGTGAGCGAACACCAAATAAATCTTAACACCACGCTGTGATGGATAACTCTTACACATTATATAGGCTTTTTATACTGCCCGTGTAAAATAGAGAATGATTTGTGGTTTTATCACGGCATATACACAGTGCATGTAGTTAAGAATACATCCCATAATAATCTGCTGTTACAGAAAGGATTAGCATTTATATTCACTTACAGTAATGCTAACAAATCAGAAACGTGGGGATTAATACTCAGCTCACACATCTATCTATCTATCTATCTATCTATCTATCTATCTATCTATCTATTATTATTATTATTATTATTATTATCATTATTATTATTATTATTGTTGTTGTTGTTATCATAATCTAAAATTAATCACCAACCAAACAATTAATTGATTAATTAATTAATTAAATTATAAAAAAAAAGAACAAACAGGGTGAGCAGTAAATACCTGCATTAATAAAAACACTTATTTTATATTTTATCTATCTTTCTGTCTTTTTATTTATTTGTTTGCTTGTTTGTTTGATATCTGTCTATGATTGTTATTATTATTATCATTACTGTTATCTATTTTTATTATTATTATTATTATTATTATTATTATTATTTAAAATGAATCAATGAACCAACCAATTTTTTATTACAATAATTATTATTTTATTTGTATTTAATTATTATATTTTATCCCATGAGTTACTGTTACCATGACGACTGTGATTTATATATTAATGAACCACTGACTGTTTTTTTGTTTTTATCAGCATCCAGCTTCATTATACATTTTATTTAGAAGGTATATACAGTATATACAGTGTGTTCCTCCGTTTATGTTAGAGTTCTTCATCAGTTAAAAGATGTTCCTGAGGTGAGAAAGCACTGACACTGGAGACTCCTTCCATAGACATCAAGAGTATAAAATACTCACCGCATCAACAAACCATTAAATCCTTTTACGTGTAGCGTCCACGGCACGAGTCCTTGAGAATGAGCCGTTGCTATAGAAACGATAACAAAAGAAGCAACTTGAATCTCCTGGCCAATCAGAATGCAGTATTTAACCAGCGCTGTAGGATTCAGTAACACGAAGTTTACTTTATAAAACACTCCTAAATGCAGTCTCCTAAATCTTCTGGACATCAAAGAAAAAATTGAAAAAGTTTTTATTTCAACAAATGATGCTTTTGATGGTTTTTAAACCATTTTAAAGATTTATTTTTACAAATAGTTTTCATAAATATGAGCATAATGCATAATATGAACTGAGAAGAGTTCCTTAAAGAACTAAAAATGGTTCCTTTATTCTCTGTAAAGAACCTTTCCTACAATTTTTTGTAATATTTTGTTTTGTGTTGAATTTTTTTTTAATTTTTTAATTTTAAATTTTAATCTAAATCGTAATTTTTCATGCTGAAGAAAAATCATTCATTTTTTTCTTCTGTAAAATGCTCTGTCCACATCAGAAGTGACACGAGAAGGTCTGTAGATAAAGAAGCACATGGAACATAAGGTGTGTGTGTGTGTGTGTGTGTGTGTGTGTGTGACAGTATTTTAGGGTGTGTGTGTGTGTGTGTGACAGTGTTTTAGGGTGTGTGTGTGTGTGACAGTATTTTAGGGTGTGTGTGTGTGTGTGTGTGTGTGTGTGTGTGTGACAGTGTTTTAGGGTGTGTGTGTGTGTGACAGTATTTTAGGGTGTGTGTGTGTGTGTGTGTGTATGTGTGTGACAGTGTTTTAGGGTGTGTGTGTGACAGTATTTTAGGGTGTGTGTGTGTGTGTGTGTGTGACAGTGTTTTAGGGTGTGTGTGTGTGTGACAGTATTTTAGGGTGTGTGTGTGTGTGTGACAGTATTTTAGGGTGTGTGTGTGTGACAGTGTTTTAGGGTGTGTGTGTGTGTGACAGTATTTTAGGGTGTGAGGTGTGTGTGTGTGTGTGACAGTGTTTTAGGGTGTGTGTGTGTGTGTGACAGTGTTTTAGGGTGTGTGTGTGTGTGACAGTATTTTAGGGTGTGTGTGTGTGTGACAGTATTTTAGGGTGTGTGTGTGTGACAGTGTTTTAGGGTGTGTGTGTGTGTGACAGTATTTTAGGGTGTGAGGTGTGTGTGTGTGTGTGACAGTATTTTAGGGTGTGAGGTGTGTGTGTGACAGTATTTTAGGGTGTGAGGTGTGTGTGTGTGTGTGACAGTATTTTAGGGTGTGAGGTGTGTGTGTGTGTGTGACAGTATTTTAGGGTGTGTGTGTGTGTGACAGTGTTTTAGGGTGTGTGTGTGTGTGACAGTATTTTAGGGTGTGTGTGTGTGTGTGTGTGAGACAGTGTTTTAGCGTGTGTGTGTGTGACAGTATTTTAGGGTGTGTGTGTGTGTGACAGTGTTTTAGGGTGTGTGTGTGACAGTGTTTTAGGGTGTGTGTGTGTGTGTGTGTGACAGTATTTTAGGGTGTGTGTGTGTGTGACAGTATTTTAGGGTGTGTGTGTGTGTGAGGGTGTGTGTGTGTGTGTGTGACAGTATTTTAGGGTGTGTGTGTGTGACATTGTTTTAGGGTGTGTGTGTGTGTGTGTGTGACAGTGTTTTAGGGTGTGTGTGTGTGTGTGACAGTATTTTAGGGTGTGTGTGTGTGTGTGACAGTGTTTTAGGGTGTGTGTGTGTGTGTGTGACAGTGTTTTAGGGTGTGTGTGTGTGTGACAGTATTTTAGGGTGTGTGTGTGTGTGACAGTGTTTTAGGGTGTGTGTGTGTGTGACAATATTTTAGGGTGTGTGTGTGTGTGTGACAGTGTTTTAGGGTGTGTGTGTGTGTGTGTGTGTGACAGTGTTTTAGTGTGTGTGTGTGTGTGTGTGTGTGTGTGTGTGTGTGTGACAGTATTTTAGGGTGTGTGTGTGTGTGTGACAGTATTTTAGGGTGTGTGTGTGTGACAGTATTTTAGGGTGTGTGTGTGACAGTATTTTAGGGTGTGTGTGTGTGTATGACAGTGTGTGTGTGTGTGTGTGTGTGTTTGACAGTGTTTTAGGGTGTGTGTGTGTGTGTGACAGTGTTTTAGGGTGTGTGTGTGTGTGTGACAGTATTTTAGGGTGTGTGTGTGTGTGACAGTGTTTTAGGGTGTGTGTGTGTGTATGACAGTGTGTGTGTGTGTGTGTGTGTGTTTGACAGTGTTTTAGGGTGTGTATGTGTGCGTGTGTGTGTGACAGTGTTTTAGGGTGTGTGTGTGTGTGTGACAGTGTTTTAGTGTGTGTGTGTGTGTGTGACAGTATTTTAGGGTGTGTGTGTGTGTGTGACAGTGTTTTAGGGTGTGTGTGTGTGTGACAGTATTTTAGGGTGTGTGTGTGTGTGTGTGACAGTGTTTTAGGGTGCGTGTGTGTGTGTGTGACAGTATTTTAGGGTGTGTGTGAGGGTGTGTGTGTGTGTGTGTGACAGTATTTTAGGGTGTGTGTGTGTGTGTGTGAGGGTGTGTGTGTGTGTGTGACAGTATTTTAGGGTGTGTGTGTGTGACAGTATTTTAGGGTGTGTGTGTGTGTGTGTGAGTGACAGTGTTTTAGGGTGTGTGTGTGTGACAGTATTTTAGGGTGTGTGTGTGTATGACAGTGTTTTAGGGTGTGTGTGTGTGACAGTGTTTTAGGGTGTGTGTGTGACAGTATTTTAGGGTGTGTGTGTGTGACAGTATTTTAGGGTGTGTGTGTGTATGACAGTGTTTTAGGGTGTGTGTGTGTGACAGTGTTTTAGGGTGTGTGTGTGTGTGACAGTATTTTAGGGTGTGTGTGTGTGTGACAGTGTTTTAGGGTGTGTGTGTGTGTGACAGTATTTTAGGGTGTGAGGTGTGTGTGTGTGTGTGACAGTGTTTTAGGGTGTGTGTGTGTGTGACAGTATTTTAGGGTGTGTGTGTGTGTGACAGTGTTTTAGGGTGTGTGTGTGTGACAGTATTTTAGGGTGTGAGGTGTGTGTGTGACAGTGTTTTAGGGTGTGTGTGTGTGTGACAGTGTTTTAGGGTGTGTGTGTGTGTGACAGTATTTTAGGGTGTGTGTGTGTGTGACAGTATTTTAGGGTGTGTGTGTGTGTGTGTGTGTGTGTGTGACAGTGTTTTAGGGTGTGAGGTGTGTGTGTGTGTGACAGTGTTTTAGGGTGTGTGTGTGTGTGACAGTATTTTAGGGTGTGTGTGTG